>NC_046333.1:141273104-141573104 GCF_000738735.6 Corvus cornix cornix | reverse complement strand
TATTTCTGAACCAGTGGTTGGCTTAAGCCTTCTTGGAAGGCAGAAAAATAATATTCTCAATTTTTCAGTGGGGAAAGCAGTACTTTTGGTTAGATAGCATTTCTCTTCTCTACAGATTCCTTAGGAAACTAACAAATACCAAATCAAACAGAACTCTCCAAAAGGGCAAAGATTTTAAATTCGGTTTTGTCTTGATTAAGTAGTGAAAGAAAGTGAATTGGATATTAAATGGAATAGCTGTTCATTTCTTACCTTTACTGGAACCCTGGGATCCACTCGTGCCAAGATCCACCTGAAGACGTACTGGATGTTCTCCCAGCTCTCCATACTGTCTGCCAGGGTGTAGCAAACTGAATACCTCTTTGGTGAACAGGGGTCTCTTGAAGCTCAGCTGGGTTTTCAAGGGAAAAAAAATCATCCTGCCCAAAAGAAAATACTGAATATGATAAATGAAGATGAAAAGTGCGTGTTTAAATTTCTACCCCTCTCCCCCAAAAAAACAGGTATGTTGCTTGAGTATTTTAGATAGCTTGTGGAGATCTGTCATTGTGCTGATGGAGGTACAGACTTTGTAACCATTTTAAAAAAAGGTTTCAAATAATCGAATGGCTTTGAAACTGACAACTAGGTAAATAAATAAATCAGAAAAAAAGACAAGCATAAGATTTTTTTTTTGTGATAAATCTTAATAAGTAGATTTGGATTCCAAATTATGACTAATTTTCACCAAATTTTTCAGGCATCTGTGGCTGTTCCACATTCTTTAAAAATTAAGTGAAATTATTAAGAATTCTAATTGAATTTTTGCTTTTTCAATAAGAATGTCCAAATATTTCTCAGCACGTGCAAAATTTCAGTTGATGAAGCATAGCATACAGATATTAACGGTTTTTTGAAGGTAACACATTTTTGTGCCAGGCATGTAGGGAATTCCCTCATTTGCTCGAGGTCATTAGTTGCATTGCAGTCTGTCAGTATTACTGAATATTGATCAATGACACACAGACTGAAATGACACAGTATTCTGGATCATCCTTCAGGCAACATAATAATGAGAACGAAACATCTTGTTCTCTCTGTATTGCTCCCCTACTATTTTTTCTTCCAGCATTTGTGATTTATTATGACCCTTGAGTGAAGTAGTCAAGTCTGTCAGTCTTCAAAAGGTACCAGTCATGATGGACCATTATTTCTGAGACTGAATATTAGGGAAGACAATGTGATAGACAAAGGCACAGAACATCTCCTGGGACAGATTTCAGTCACTATAGTTTTAATGTAGACATCAATAATTACCTGTCCTTCACCAAATAGATGCCATAATAATTTCAAATTGCATTTTTCATGTTTCAGCCATCATTAAAAACTACAAGCTGCTTTCAAATCAAAAGTCCACCTCCAGCATTCACATTTGATTGGATGATTTTGAAAAGTGTTCTTGAGCTGCTATTTAGAAATCCACACACTTTTACTGGATTGAAAGATGACACTCTTGTATCTTTTGAGGCAATGCGTGTTATTACTCATTTATCCTAATGTGGAACCCATTTGATCAGCACCAGTCAGATTCAACTGTAAATTATAGACTCTTCAGGGACAGTTGAGTTGAAACTATGGTGTCTGCACATGGATTCTGCTCTTGTACAATTACCATTATGCCCCACTGATGATGATGAACTCCCTCAAAAAGTGCTTCACCTTGGCTTGAACAGAAAACTCTGCTCACAGCACAACTCCAGCACACAGTAACCTGCAGGGCATAGCAGGGAGCAGTGGCTGTTCAGTGGCATACCTGTTTTCCTCATCACTGTTCTTGGGCAGTTGCACAGGAGATGTGGTAGAGCTTCCAAAGCCTCCAACACAAACTAGAATCCCTTTCCTTCTGTGGCTGACCCTGATGTGCAAAATAGCTCCATGGACTGAAGCAGAAGATACACAATCATGCTGTGCTTCTTCTGCATTTTTCCCAGGACAAGCCTGGCTTACTGGAGAAAGAGGACTGCTCCATTTTAAAGGGAAGTACGGGTTTTCCCCCCACCACTAGGTTTTTAGTGCTTTGGGGTCCAGTGGTTATTTTGGAGACAACACAGCTCCTCACCTCTCCCAAAACTAAGCTGCATCTTAGAAGTACAGTTTCTCCCAAATTTTAATTTTGTGATTTTTATTTCAATATTTATTCAACTTCAGGCAGCTGCTGTCACCAGCTTTTTGGTGATATGTTCATGACGCATGTTTCAGAAAGCAAGTTTACAGCCACTCTCATGTGCAGTCTGAAGAGCCCAGACAATGCACAAATAAGTTATGCATGAACACACAACAGATTCAAAGGTGTCTGCTAATAGCATCTTCACTTCTATCCTGACTGTCCATGCTCAGCAGTGCCTGTAACTGAGGCTGTCAGTGTATTCCTGCTCGGGGTAATGCAAGAGTTGGATCAGTGTGGTCCCTGCTGTGGTTCCCACCTGACCTCCGTGGCTCTGGTTGCTTGCGCAGCACTGGTACCTTGGCCAATTGTGTGCATCACTTGCTCACTGCTCACTGCTTACAGGAGGCAATATTGTGCCCTTTGGGGGATTTTTGTGTGTGCATTGACTTTAATCCAGATCTGATAATGGCACAAGCCACCTCTGAGCTGTCACTGAGGTCAAAGAAAGAGAAAAACAAGACCGGACAGATTTTCATTAGCTTTTTTTTTTAAACCCTAAACAATGTGCACATTATTTTCTGTTTAAAACTACAGAGTTTAGCAGCAAAACACATCTCATCTGTGTGTAGTATGGGAGGTGTTGATATCCCCTGCCTACGGCTGTCACTTACACCCTCTCCTGCATTGCAAATTGCCTCCCATCAAATGAGCTCACAGAAATATCAGCGTTGTTGCATATGCTGGGGTTTGCAGGATGTATTTCTGTATCCCTGCTGTTCATCTTGCAAAAACCCTTTTCAGTCCCAGCTGTTATTTTCAGGAACTGACAAGTGGGTTTCTGTAAGTTAATCAAATTTATTCTAAACATGGATGTAAGCCTTCATCAAAAGACAATGAAGAGGCAAGAAATATGTAGCAGAACATATCCCAGCCTGTGTCAAATCTCAGCACAGAGAAGAGGTAAAATAGCAAGAAAATTCTTTCTTGGTTGTTCCTCCTGTGCTCAGTGTAAGAGGATAGTGTAGGTCTGGGATTTGGGAGGAGGTGTTGGAAAAGGGGGTTAAACCACTTACTGTAAACATAAATTTGCTGCCTACACAGTGGTCTTGGAAAAGACACATTTTGGATACTTGCTGCAGTGGAGTCTGCTGGCAGTTTATAATTTGTTTACTAAACAGGGAATGTAATTGAAATGTCCCCTTTGGGGTAACAAAAATATAAAAGCTTTTCAAAGTAGACCAATGCCTCTAATTTAATTATCTGTGAGCCTCACAGATTAAAAGTATTTTTTCATCCATTCCTGGCAGCCTGAAGTAGATGAATAACTGAAATTCAAAGAACAACCTTTTGAAAAGGAGACCTGGCAGATGAAAGAGCAAAGGTCCAAACAGTTTGTAGAAGGATTTATCTCCACTGAGATGCCCACTGTCTTTATGGCAACTAATTATATGTGAAAACTCTTAAAGGTTTGGAAGCTGTGATACCCATTGGGGGAGACAGGGGTCCCCATCACTTCAGGCACAACAAGCTGGCTCCTTTGAAACACGGCTGTGTACCAGGGGAGTTACTCCTTAAGGGTACATTGTGAGCAGTGGCCAGAAAAGCAGCAGGAGCAGAGTGGCCATACGGGTAGTGTTGAGCTTGTGTCATTGCTTGCAGTCAGTCCTTCACACCGCAGATCTGGTCCCAAAGCAAAGCCTGGAGCAACACTGCAAAGGCATTGGGGGGCAGCCGGAGCTCGGGCCCTCCTCGGTGCCGTGGGGTCTGGCGTGTCCCAGCCCCGCGTGTGCCGCCTGTGTCCTGCACTGAAGCGTGTTTGCCCTTGTGTCAGCCAAAGGCTGATGGCCAAGTCTCCGTGTAGCTGCTGGAATACAGCAGCTGTTCTTGCACACGTTTTGTCTGCCCCCACATCCCCGTCTGTTCCCGCTGTGTCTGTCATAGGAGCTGCCCCAGCAGAGACTGTGGTGTCCATGTGGAAACACGGTACACTTGACCTGACTTTGCAGGGGATGTCTGTGTCTGTACAAGTCATAAACACAGGTCTCCTCTGGTGTCATCCCAAGCCCAGCCATCATGTTGTTATACGCAAAAAAATTAGATTTCACCCCTGCAGCACATTAAATATTTTTTTAATTTGGAAAGGTAAACTGAAGAAGTGCATATGGGAAAAAGTGGCATTTCCACTTAAGGGGGTGAGTAAATGAGGAGAAAAGAGGTTTGGAGTAGCAAAAAGGATTCTTCACTCCACTTGGTTTTTTTTCTTAGAAAGTATTCTCCCTTTTCAAGTTTTTGCTTTAAGACTTTGATCTAGAGACACAGTGTGTCTAGGAAAGAAAAAAATCAAGTTGGCTTCTGGTATAAAGATTTACAGCTTAATTGAAGTGGAATTTCACCTGGGAATATAAGCAGTGACCCCAGTGACACATAGAGAGGGAACACTGGTACCTGTTGCTTGGAGGTACTTGAGCAGTGCCCAGAACACCAGCAAAATATTTACTGATTCATTTTGTTGTGGAGTACTGATTTTTCTTTTCTGTAGTTCATCTAGATTTGATCTAACAATTTTGACTTTGAAAAAAGGTTGAGTTTGAAAAGTTTTTTAGAGTGGTGATTTTATTTGTCTGCAACAGAGATCAATGCACTTTGAATTGTACATGTGCAAGTGGGAACTGGAGCAAAGAAACTGTAGTGCAAGTGCCAGAATTCTGCAAAATTCTGGCTAAGAATCTGGCCCTAATTATTATCTAAAACAGTGCCTCTAACATGTATCTCAAATGATATTTAAATTTTCTCTTACATAGGCATTTCATGTTATCTTTATGGTATGTCAGATATTAAAGCCTTTAAAACTTGAACAAATCCTTCACTTAGCTGCCCATAAGCAGCATGTTTTTTGCTTTTGTTTTGCAATTTGCTATTATACCCATGCTTGGTATGACATTGCTTGATCTGGATTAATTCCCCATGCTGTTTTGTGAAGAATGTGCCCTGTAGGCTAATGGTATATTTGCAGCCTCTCTTCTTCCTTTGTAAAATTTGCTATTACTATTTACAAGACAGCATGTTGTCTTTGACACCTTCCAGAAGTGCCAACTGCCTGTTGAACAGCATGGCATCAGCTGTTACAGCCTGACCCAAACGGTACAAAATAAGGGAACAGTGATACGATTCAAGGTTTTTAAGGAAAGGCTGTATCTTTTAGATCAGCTGTTAGAGTTGGGAAAAAACAGACAGGCTTTCAGGCCCACAAATCCTTCTTCAGGTCTGAGATAGCAGCAGTGTTGCTTCCAGCAGCATTCCTCATCAGTGAGGCAGCTATGGTCCCAGTAAGGTTTAAAAAATGTGCTTCTAAGTGTGTGTATTGCATGGCCCTTCTCACTGGGGAGGGCTGCACAGCAGAACACAGGCAAACATTGTTCCTCTCCTCGCCTCTTCCCAGTACACACCCGACAAACAAGGGATCTATCCGACAAGGAGAGGTAGTGTAAAGTCACTTATTCTTGAGAAAAATCTTAAATACCTTATGACCAAGCCACATCACCCTGCTGTTGGGAAGGACTGGGGCAAAGCTGTGGGCTTCACAGTGCAGGTCGTTAACTTCAGGGTTCATGCTGGAATTCTGTCTCCTAATGTTTACAGATGTCCAGCAAAGAGTAGTGGTACTAGCCACCAAAATTAGTTTTATTCTCTTTCTTGTGATTGCTTTACAGGGAACAGTGTTTCCTGAAGTTTCTGGAGTCACTCTTGACTGACCAGCCACGTAATAGCAAAACATGTGATTGAAAATGCTACACAGGCAGGATGGTTCTGCAGAAAAGCTGTGAATAGTTCCCATAGTCTTTGGATTGCTTGTGGTCACAGAGGTTTCATATTTATCTTCCTTTTTCTTTCCTGGAAAACTTTGAGAGTATGTACTAAAACCTTTCTAGTTAAAGAACACAGGCAGGTGCTCCAAAATTAAATGTTAACATTAACTGTAACATTTACTTAACATGAACATTAACTGTGACACTCATTTCTATGTTCCCACGCTAGGAACTGGAGTGTTAACTGTAGTTAATAAATGTGGTATTAAGAAGCTGAGGATGCTTTTTGCTCACGTGAATATTTTCATGGTACATGGACTGTGAGAACTCTGGATTTTGCATTCTTTTGTGAGTGTAGTAACAGGTGTGTTAATTATGTGGCTTCTCTATTCGGCCCTATTTGAAAATGAAAGATTGTGTTTCAAGAAACTGTCACCACAAGAAAATTGTAAATAAGTATTAATGCTTCTGAAGAAATTGAAAGGATGAACTGTTTATGACTTCAAGAGAAATGAACAACCAGTGAACAAGTAATGCTGTAAACAGGAATATGATTATTGGAAAAGCTTAATTCAGAGGGAGAAATACATCTTAAAAATTGCACAACCCAAAAATCTTAGTTTAAGATCTGCTTTGGGCATTGGTGTTCTGATGTAAAGGTATGTTACATCAGTCCTGAAAGCCCTTGAAAGTTTAGAAATTTGCAGGAGCCTGGCTTTGTATAAAACAACTGTTTCAAATGTGGTTCTGAATTATCATACCTGGGTGTGCCACTCCCAGCCTGGCCAAACTTTGATCCCTTTTATATTTCTCCACCCAACGATGTGCCCATGGCAAGTAGGCTGGGGTCAACCATAGAACAGCCTTGATAGCTGCTTCTTTGTCCCCGAAGAGGTTTTAGTGGAGGAATCATGTAGATGACCAGATTCTCTGGTGAATTTCAGAATTTGTTTCATTCCTTTCAGTATCCAGCCAAGATGTTTGTGTTTGAAAGCATGGCTGTGAGTGTTACTATGGACCAGTGTTTCTTTTTCTTTATGTGCACCAAAAGGAAAATTATTAGTTTGTCAGTGAAAGGGCTTCATTCTTGCTTAAAACAAAGGTTCTTTCATATTCCCAGCTATTCTAAGACACTTCTATGCTGCCGGAGTAGAATATGTAAAAACCAGGATCCGTACTTGGTCCCCATAACAGTAAATGTGTTGCCATGTGGACATCACACATCTAACCTGCAAAGTATAATTCCACATCTGGATTCTACAACCAGTAAAGGGCTCTGATGCCCCAGTCTTTAGACATCTTTGACAGACAGGTTTGAAATGTGAAGGCAGATCCATCACCAAGTCAATGTTTGAGATCAACCCCACATTTAGGTTGGATCTCTTTATAAACTGGCACTTGTAAAACTGAAGGAATGCTATGAAGGAAGGAGAAGCAAAAAAAAAGTGAATTGCTGAGGAAAAAAGCGTCTGCTCCCAAACCACTAGTTTTTGCTACCTGACACTCTTCCTTAATAGTGATGATGTTGCAGCTTTTTTTACTCATGCAAACAGAAACAGCAGCAGCAGTGTCCAGCACTCAGGTTAATGTGCCAGCTACACATGAATGGTGCACATTATAAATATACATTTAAGGTCTTTCCATGCATACCATAGCTAAGTAACAGCCAGCTCCACCTCAGTGTTCTTCCAATACTGCATTTATGGAGTAGCCTGTAGTAAGGGAAGGCTGGAAATGGCAGTGCTAATGGGAGCAGCAGATGACTTTGCATGTTATTCCATTTCTGCTGCATCTGATTATAAATTCAGGTGGGAGATGTCAAAAAGCCAAAGAAGTAATACTCTCTTGCGTTCATCTTCTCACCCAACTCGATATGTTGTCTTATCTGGCTTTGCATGCTGGTAGTTTTGTCTCTTGTTGTTTCTATGAGACTTTGCTCTTTTCCAGGTGCCAGGAGACAACGAGAAGCACTGGAAGCCAGTGTTAGTGGTTTTGACAGAGAAAGACCTCTTAATATATGAGAGCATGCCACGGATGAAGGAAGCCTGGTTCAGCCCTGTGCATACCTACCCCCTGCTTGCCACCAGGTACCTGTGCTTTTTTATCATGACAGCTGTCAGGAGCAGTGGGAACAGCTGAGTCATCCAGGAATGTGTACGGCTGGTGCACAGCTGTAGCCACACTTGAAATGTTGTGGTTGGAGAAGCGGGTTCTTCTTCAGTGGGCCGATGTGCTGAGCTTAACTCCTGTCTTCTCCTCCATTTCAAGTTCTGGCTGAGGCTGATGGCCAGAAACTCACTGGGATTTTGGATGTGGCCACTTGGCCTGGATACAGAGGCAGGAGTGCTGAAAAAGCCATGATCTCTATCTCTTGAGATTCCTATCTCAGTGTGCAACCTGTGAGCTTGGCAGAAACACTGTGACTTCCAGCTGCTCCTTCAGGCCGAAAAAAAGTGAACTTGTTGCCCCAAGTTGAACATGCTGGTGTGGCAGTTCTGCACCACCAGTTTGGGGCTTTTGGAGAGTTCCACATGTGATGGAGACACTTTCAGCACAGCTTCTGTTCCTGCTCTAGCAAATGAATTCCTGGCTTTTTTTAGCTTAAAATGGTAAGCTTGGAAGACTCATTCTTGAATCTAGGTTGGAAATAACCATTGGCATTATTTTGAAGGTATCCATCAACACTAATTCAGAGAGAGCTTTCCCATGGTTGCCTTTATTAAGTGGAAACTGTTTGTGCTTCTCGATGTGAATCTTAATCATGTTTCTCTGCCAGTATGGTCAAAGGGATTGAGAAAGAGCTGTTGTTCCTTGTTTCAGCCTTGCTACAGAACTCTATTATACCATTTTCAATGAGTTCTCATTCAGAAGGGCTGGTTGCCCCTGGCCAGAAGCAGTGGGTCTTTTACTGCACTCTCATTAGTTGATTTTTGTTCTCTGTCTCTCCCCAAATGAACTGAGGCTTTGCTGCTAAGTCATTATGTTAAAAAAATAAAGTTGAACTCACTGATTTACATTGATGGTTGTTTGTCCCAGTCTACCTACCCATGACAAAGCTTTCAGACTTCCTGGGAAGCCAGCTACTGACTTCCCCTTTGTTGCTGTAACATGCTGTGAGAGACACCAGCTTTGCAGCGTGCTTGCATGGTGTAGTGCTGGATGTTGACAATTCCAGGTGGTAAGTCCCAGTGAAAGCTGGGTAAAGTATTGCAGCTGGAGCCTGTGTCCAGGTGTGTCACTAAGCCTTAGAGTTTGAGAAGAAAGAGCGCCCCAGCAGAAGGTGATGCATTTTCTCCCCTTTTTTTCGGGGTTTCATTTTCATGTGGGCCCAAATCCTCCTTAAAGTGACTGGAGATCTTGCAGTGCACCCTGCCTCTTCCTGGCCACACATCGTCATGTGTAAAGATAACTCCTTGGTGAGTATCATCAGCCCCCATCATCAGTGAGACCAATCAAACAATCTAAGTCCACATCTTGGGGCCTGTTACTTAATTATTTTGTCTCAAGCG
The DNA here is from genome assembly GCF_000738735.6 of Corvus cornix cornix. Taxonomy (NCBI): domain Eukaryota; kingdom Metazoa; phylum Chordata; class Aves; order Passeriformes; family Corvidae; genus Corvus; species Corvus cornix. Next base: position 141,563,643 of record NC_046333.1, on the reverse strand, counting down.
GTCACATTTGATTGCAGATGGGCTTGCCTTGGGTGGGGATGGTCATCTCCATGTCTGATGGGACACCTGCCTGAGGGGAAAAACATTGGTCTTAGTGCTGGAAGGGAATGAGAAGCTGTGCAGCACGTGTCAGGCTGCTGAAGGGTCTTTACACACTGGGAAGAAAGTAAGGCAGGATGATCTGTAAGAAAGCCAGGGCACAGTTCAGAAAGGACAGGTGCAAAGTTCAGTGCTGGGGAGTAATCACCTCTGCTGTTTTGGCATGGAATATGAGCAACAAAGTAGTTGCTCTGCCAGGAAGCACCTGAGCACTGTGATAAAATTGCTTGACTCTAACGTGTTATGTTTTTGAGAGGGGAAAATAAAGACAATCAGCTTGGGTTATAAAAGAGGTGTTGCATTTTGGGCAGATGTAGTAATCATACCTAACTACAGAGAATGAGTAAGGCCTCAGGTGATACTCCATGTTTATGAGAGGCAATGCACTTCCAAAAAGATGCCAGTTAACTGTGGAAGGTCTAGAAGAAAGCAATGCAAATATATAACATAGATACACCATCAATAGGTGAACACTTAAGAAACCCTAGTAGTTTAATCTAGAGAAGTCCATGGAACACATGTCAGTATTTTCAGGTATGAAGATAAGACACAATGAGGACAGAGGAGTATATTTTCTAGATCTTTCCTGAACACAACAGCACATAGTTGACTGCACTTGTGCCAGGGAATTGGTGAGGTACTGGATTAGGTTCTCTGGGAAAGGTGTGCAGTCCTGGGGACTTTGAAGGATGGGTGACACACAGCACAGTTAGCCCTGCTCTGTGAAGGAGGATGTGCTGGGTGACCTCCTGACAGCCCTGTTTCTGTGATTTCTTACTAATATCACTGAATTTAACACCCAGATAAAAAGACAGCAACTATACAGAACTTGTCATTCAGAATGGAGTCACAATGTGATAAATACACACATATGCATGAATATCCAAGGTGAGCAGATTACATAAATGGACAGATTCCCTAAATCATTACACCTCCTGTTTTGGATGATTTTGATTAAAACCCTGCAGGGTCCTGCTTTTATGATCTGTCACACTGAGTACAGTTATAACAAAAATATACAGTGGGTTTGCTGGTGGTATTGACTGCTGTGTTCATTCGCGGTCAGTGATTTGTGATGAGTTTTTTAATCCCCTCTGTGCATCGATCAGTGCAATTTAGAACTTTTCACCTGGAAAGTTTGCAGAGCACATGTTGTAATCGTAGCTGCTCCCATCTTTCAGATTTCTATGAGTCCTTGGGAAAACATTTTTGCTTAGCTAATGCATATTTGAAAAGCTGCTGAAACTGGAAAACTTTAGTGCCAGATACTGTACAGAGTCATGCTTAATCTACCCAAGACATAATGAGCAGAGAAAATTGGAAAGTGGTAGAAGGATTACAATTTTCTCACAGTCCTTTAACAGCAAAATTTCAACATGCCCTTCTTGTTTGTTGGTAAGTTTGCCTACAACCTATGGATGCCATTAAGACCTAAAAATATTTTCCCATCAGTCTTTTCCAGCTTTGTGTGGAATATAAATAATAGCTCAAATAAAACTGAGATCAGATTTAAGTTGTTCCTTTAAATCTCTGCACGGGGAGGCACGGGAGCTGGCACACAGCCCTGACTCCAAGGACCTTTTTGTCATTATCTCTGTTTCAGTGTTTCCTTATGCCTGAATAACAGTGCCTCCCTCTAGCATGGGAATGGGGCTTAAGTAATTACATCTTATATGTTTGCAATCAAATTCCATTATCTACCATAGCCAGATATGAAAGGAAAGGAAAAAAAAAAAAGCAGCCCATGTTGGGCTCTGATTAAAGATCAGGTAAGGAGCTTTTGTATACAGCCGAGATCTGTAACCAGAAAGTATTAAAGCAGTTTGATAGCTAATGACATGAAAAGATGGGGAAGGAGTTAGGGCACTGATGAGTCATCTGGTCAAGTGGGCAGAGGGACAGGCAGAGAGAACTGGGTGCCCTGAGAGCCATGAGGTGTATGAGGTGCTGTGCAAGTTCTCTGCTTGTCTTCCCAAGGCAGGGAGGGGGATTGTGGTTCCCTCCATGCAGATGAATTGTGAGCATGTGGATAGGTTTCCAAGGAGTACAGCCATTCCAGGGCAGGTTTCAAATGCTAAGTCAGGGTGACATAGGAAAGGTCAGATGGCAGTGGTGTTCTAACCAGCAGAGCTGCACGAGTGTTGATGCATTTGTAGCGTGGTCTCTTCTGAGATAAATCTCAAGTGAGCAGCTGAAGGCTTCCTTTGAATGTCAGTGCTGGTCTCACTGTCCTTTCTGAAGAGGCCATTAGATCTGGCTGTTGCAGTAAATTGTTGAAACTCTTCCCATAGTATTAGGATGAGCAGCAGGTCCCAGTGCATCCCACCCTGCACCGGCACTTCATGTTGGACCATATCCATCTTGCTATCACACGTTTGCAAAGAATAGTTATAAAGGTCTCCGAAATATAGAGAGACAAGGGAGAAATGAGAGAAGATTAAAAGTGTCTCCCTGGCTGCCGGGAGCGTGCCAAGGGTTGCGTTTTTCAGCCGTGCCGGGACACCCGGCCGTGCCCAGCCTTCTCCTGCCCTCTCGCGGCTCTGCTGTGCCGGGCGGAGCCTGCGGCGCTCGGGGCTCAGTTCTCGGGCTCCGGTGCTCAGAGATTCCCCCAGAAACCTCCACGGAGCAGAGAAACCTTCAAAGGCTGCGGGTGAATATTACCAGAGCAGGGCCTGGGGTGCTTCTTTGGCTCTGGGGTGCAGCACACACCACACACACAACCTCCCCTGCAGTCAGGGTGATGGGAGGCAGGAGCGAGGGAAGCCTTCTGTGAGGTTTCTCAGGCTATTTTTTGCCTTTTAAGGTATCTTTGTGGCCTTTTGAATAAAATATCTTCTATGTAAATGAAATGGCTCACATGAATACAACTCTATTAAAGCCTGGGAATCCTTTGACCTGTACCCAAATACATCAGTACTGACAGCTGGTACATAAATACTATCAAATGTCCTCCTGCATGTTTGTCTAGTTCATGTTTAAGTGCATGACTTTCCAAAGCATGATCTGGAGTTGCTTGATGGAAAACCATTTTTAAATAGTGAGACTGGATTTTTAATAATGAGGAGATAATAAGAAAAGGCAGGCAAGAATCAGTGTTCATGTTGGATGTGTTCACATACTTTAATTTGTAAAGTACATCTTCATTCTATCCATATGCTGAAAAACCTACAATAGAGTACTATGGATACAGCATGAAGGTGTGGGGGAGTGGGTAGTGGTGCTGTGTGTTTTGGAAGGAAATCAAACATTGGAACCATCTGTTTGTTATGTATTTGGTAACATAAATAATAGAAAATTATTTTTAGTACAGCTGATGAGCACTGCATAAAGGAGATGACCCAGGAAAAAGGTGAAATAGTTTTATTTCTAATGACAAACTTGTGATTTTCCAGGCTGCTTTTCCACAGCCCAGTAGCAGAAGGCAGCATGAGAGCAGTGGCCATGCCTGTGCCTGGGTGACCGGCCAGGGACAGACAGCAGCACATGTCACTGGAGATTTCAGTTCCCTGATTCCTGCCTTAAGTATCAAGATGTGGCTTCCCCTCAGAGTTTGTACCCTCTCACACCGAATGAAAGGGAATTAAAATTTTTGGTTTGTTTGTTTGCCACTCAGTCCCCAGCTAGAAAATCTGCCCATAGTGCAGATAGGAGGCCCTGAGTATCAAAGCTGAGTGGGGCATTAACTCACCCTTTCTAGAGGGAAAAAAGCCCTTCTTGTCCTGCCCAGACACAGGGCAGGGCATGTCTGGCCAGGATACTCTGTGTCTCACTTCCCAGGAGCTCTTGGGACCATAAAATCAAGTTGGATGCTCAAAATCCAAAGAAAGTTTCCATGAACTTGAGCATGAAAAAATCTTGCAAATCTTGTAGTGGGGTATGAAAGAGGGGTGCATCTGTTTGGCACAATGTGCATCCCAAATGTCAGCATGGACTGTCAGGGAATTGGGGAAAATTTCAGATGCCCTGTGGCTGGTGTTCAATAACTGAAAAGCTAAAGTTGTGCTTTTTCTTTCCTTTCTGCTTTTTTCTATTAAAATATTCCTGTTTGGTGGCATAGTCTTACAGTGTCAGCTAACAGGAACTGTTCGTGCTGATGCAAAACAATAATTTGAGGGTAAATTAGCATTCAGAAGATTAGTTTAATTTAATGTTTTATCCTTTAGCACAAGTGTTCTACTACCATGCCACATACTTTATAGATTCCTACGAAGTATATTGTTTGCCTATAGAAAGGGAAACAGAAGGCAGAAGACAGAAATAAGCTTTTCAGACGAATTCCATTTTGCAATTGCCTCTGAGGGTTAGTCTCCAAATCTCAGAGTGATGAGCTCCCCTGGATTATTCTTTTCAGATGAATCAGTGTTGCGTCCCTGAGTGAATTCTGTGTTGACTGTCCACACTTCTAGAGGGGAAAAAAAAAAACCAACATAAAAGGGCAGATTAAAGGAAGAATTAATTTTTATGAGGTATTGATTTTCTCACTCAAAAGTATTCCCTGCCATTTTTGTTTGCCCAGATGAACAAGCCTTTCCTGGCCGCAGGAGATCAGCTGTTGATGCTGGGCAAAAAACTTAATTGCAGACAAATGTGAGAGAATTCCAGATTATATGTAGCTGCAACATTTTGCCTTTTACAGGTTCCTTATGGGAAAAGTAAGTACAAGACAGTATTTTGGCATCTACATATTTTGAAGAGCTTCTTTACTCAAGAGTATTTATCACTGAGTTTGATGGCAGATGTTTAAGCTTTAGAGGAAATGCTGCTTCATAGTGGAAGCTGGAGTCAGCTGCCTCACCTGAGCCAGCACTCGTATCTGTGGACCAGACTCCATCACCACAGACCAGTCAGGGACGTCTCTCAGTTCCTTATCCAAAGGGGTGTTTTGTACAATTCATTAAGAAATTTTGGGACATCCATGTCATCGCCTGTATGTCCAGCTGCTTCTGTGCTCACTGCCTTGGGCCTTCACTCTTCTGCGTGAATATAGAGGAGATGCAAGTTCTCAGGCTCCCAGCCACATGTATTTAGGAATGTGCAGAGCAGAGCTGTGCTCAGGTGGGGATTTTGGTGCAGTGCACTGTTGTTAGAATTCCCTGATGTGTTTTCAAATCCAATTGCAGGTTGGTTCATTCTGGTCCAGGAAAAGGCTCACCGAAGTCAGGGGTGGATTTGTCTTTTGCAACCCGTACCGGTACAAGACAAGGGATTGAAACCCATCTGTTCAGGACTGAGACCAGTCGAGACCTCTCACTGTGGACAAGGAGTGTAGTGCAGGGCTGCCACAATTCTGCAGAGCTCATCACAGAAATCACCACATGTGAGTAACACCTGCAGCGCCACAGCTCCACACCCCTCCTGTGATGCTCGTGGCAGTTCACATTCCTTCTGCTAGAGGTGATTAATTTTAAAAAATGTGTGAGTTTAGGATTCTGTGTGTTTAAAATACTGTCAGGTTCTGAGCCAGTCCCAGCTGGTGCGGTACCTTTGTGCAGTGACACAGTCACTGTCATGCTGACTTTTGGATTTGTTTTCAGTTATGTAGTCAGCCATGGAGGCCTGCATGTCACAGAGGAGTGATTGTCAGAGGTTTGCCCAGAAACCCACAGAAAAGAGCATTTTTCTGATATTCAGGAGACTTCCATGAGCCCAGCAGAGTTTCTCCTGCAGAGGGAGGAGGCAGAAGAGGACTGGAACATTCACAAGTGTGAATCAGTCATTTATTCACCCAGCTGTGTACACTAGAGAGGAGTAGAAAACCAGAAACCAGTCTAATAACCTCATTTTGATGGGTAGTCATTTCCCTTCCTGAACATCAAGGTGTCACTTCTCAGCACTTCTGTAAATGCAAAATCAACTGGAATAAACATACTTGGCTGCACATGCTCTGCAGTGATGCCCTGTTTGCCCAGGTAGCTATAAGCCTGGGGTGGCTCTGGGGCTTGAGGCTGGGCCTTTCTCTTGAGTGCCCCCAGACTTTGCAGTCCTCCCCGTTAGTCCTACAGTTGGCAGGGCTGTTAATGTTTAATGTTATCTTCACTTTCCCTAAAAATGTGTGAGCAGGAGCCAAAGCACAAATCCACCCATGCCAAAGGGCAGCTCTGGTTTCTCAAAGCTCAGGTAGAGCCACGTGCTGCTGAGCAGGGGGCTCCTGCCTGTCTGCTGTGAGGCCCCGTCCCCCACAGGGAGCTTAGGATGCTCTCTGAGGGCCTCCGATGTGCAAACCAACCAGAGAGCTCAGTGGGAACCAGCTCAAGGACAGGTCCATCTCCTCAGCACCATGACATGGATGCCATTCTTTCCAAAAGAAAGAGAAAGGCATCAGCCCCTTCTTTTATCACAGTGCTTTTATCCCAGTGCCAAGGATCCTTCTTGGCAGAACTGTTCATAGGAAGGTGATGGAATAGAGAACTTGGGATGTGAACACCAAAACTCTTCATTCTTTAATTTGGATCATGGCCTTTGTTTCAGAGCTGAGGGGAAGACACAGACTTTCTGCTGCAGTAGCTATTATATACAATTATCTGGACCCTTTTTCAATTACCATGACACTAATGAGGACTCAGGAGTGTCTTCATCTTTGTCAAAATACTTTAGGGAAACCCTTTACAGCTTCTAATTTTCTCATGCATTGTGTGCTGTGTTTATTGATTTTGGCTGTGTCTGTCAGATGCAACAAGAAGAGTAGCTGTGACTTTGCCAAGGTTTGGAAGGAGGAAACACCAGTCTGAGCCTTCTTAAACATAAGTACACTGGTTTTTGTCAGCATGTAGATGTATGCTGCAACATGAAGAACTGCTTTTAAGAATGTGACAGACTAAATTTTGATTTCTTCTCCAGCTTGCACATACAAAAGCCAGGAGTGCCGCTTGACCATCCATTATGAACATGGATTCTCTCTTACAACCGAACCACAAGATGGTGCCTTCTCCAAGACAATTGCACAATATCCCTATGAAAAACTGAAAATGTCCTCAGATGATGGGATAAGGATGCTTTATTTAGACTTTGGAGAAAAAGATGGAGAAATTGTAAGTACTGCATTTAGCAAAGGGGGATGCATGTTACCATCCCTTTGGTGGTCCTACAGGCTGTGGGGGTACAGAAGTTGGACTAGATGAGTGCTGTAGGTCCCTTCCAACTGAAATACTTTATTCTTTTTTGTTCTATTCTAAGAGTTGGCCAGTGCCAGGCTCCAGTACCAGTATTTAGACACTGTGCTTTCTAGTACAGCATGATGATTGGGCTTTAGAAGGAGATTAAAAAAAGACAGTTAAAATTGTAGAACCATATAAAGAGAAATATTTGTCACATTTATGAACAAACTATACCTCTAAATAGCCAGATGTTAAAATTTTTGTATGTATCCATTTCACTTTTTAAATGATTGAGGGTGAAAGAACTTAAGAATGAGACCTTATTAAGTCTGAGGTACACATAGAGGCTTCATGTTATGACAACAAGCTATGTTTTAGGTGTTTCTGAACATGTACTTACTTAAAAAAAAGAAGCTACAGATGTAGTGCAAACTGTCTGAGTAGGCCTCTAAGCTGTCACAATGCCTAAAAATAAGGTGCATATTCCAATGAGCAGTTTAGATCCATTAATTATGAATGTAAATGGTCTTTCCTCACAGATTTTTTCAGCAATTCCCAAACATGGTGGGTGCTTAGTTCTAAACATCATCTTTGTTAGCACATACTCTGCGAACTGCTTATTGTCAGGCTTTTGAAGGGAATTTCTTACTAGCTGTCAATAAAGTTGATACATGATTGCTGGAAAGGTGTTACAAGTGTGTGAGATCACTTAAAAAAGCAAGGGTATCAGTAAAAACCAGGTTAAATATTTAGCAACAGCAGGACAGAGTTCGTTGGCAAGATTCAGTCTACTACCTATAAGACAAGGCACACCAAGGAAAAACAAGCAAAAACAAAACAAAATAAAATCCAGGCAATCAAAACAGAAATGAACTGAGAACTATGTATGGGGGTCGTGTGTGTGTATTAAGGTGCTTGTGACAAAAGGATGGTGAAGGCAAGGATAAAAAGGAATACAGCCTAAAGCTTAGCAGCACTCAAACTTTACAGTACTTTAACTTAACTTATACCTTAAACCTAACAATTTAACAAAGGAACAACACTTAACTTATACCTAAGTTAAATTATAACTTAACCGTAACAATTTAACAGAGTGAATAACAGCATTTAACCCAACTTAGGACTTAGAAGTTGAACGCAGCAACTCAAGAGAAGAACAACACTCAGCAGCATTTAACTTAGCTTACAATTTATGACTTAACCTTACTTACAGTCCTAATGTACTGAGATATCTAAGCTACTTAAACATCTATGCAAGCAGCATTTCTCCCAGATTTGCCATAGCATATGCACAGGTGCATGCGCAGAGACAGAAAGAGTCAGTGCAAGCAAGGTACCTGTGTAAAATTCCCCTCAGAGGTCAGTGAAATACTCACTTAAGATTCTTTTGCATCTCCCAACGGGTGAAGGGTTGGGCCTCGAGGAGTGAGGGTACCAGCCCAGGACTCATCATTCTTTGGTGATCCTCCAAGTACAGCAAACCTGAGAGTTCTCTGGCTCTGAGAGATCCCACTCAGAGGGAGGCGCTGGTCACAACTGCTGCACTTCAGGAGAGCTCAAAGGGTCTCATTTTGGACTGCTGTTTATAGACTCACAAGAGAGTGGGCTTTAGTCATAGCAGTGTTTCATCCTGGCCACAGTTTGGGTCAGCACTTTCTTTGAAAGCGTGAGAACAGGAATGTTATGCCATTCAGGCAAGGAGAATAGTTTCCAACGTTGTTCATAAGGAAAACGAGCTCGTTAGACAGCAGCAGTTCCTGGGAGCAGATGGTGTTTCTGATAAGCTCAAGAAGAGATGAGCCCAGGTGCTGCTTTTCAGGGCGAGGCCTAAGGAACATTTCTCAGATTGCAGTGCAGCCTGGAAAAAGAAGGTGGGGGGCAGAATGCACCACCACGAAAGGCAAACGGTTTGTTTTGATGTGACCCTATTGTTGGGCTTCTGTGCACACTGACAAGCCTGTCATGCTTATTAGCAAGTGTGTGGTGAGATCAGCTGAACCATGACTGTGGAAAACAAAGTCTGAGTTCAGTCTCACTGCTAGCTGTGAGAACAGAGAAGCAACTGTGCAGCACCAGCTGAAGGTACTTCAGCTGCACCAACAGCAGATGCACTGGGCATCAGACAGAGCAGTCCCACCACATCCCAGGCAGAAATGGCCAAAAAAGATGGAGGGGTTGAGCCTCTTGGAAAGCTGCTTGCAGCATCTGATTCAGTTTTCTGCTGCTCACGCAGATGGATACAAGGCCAGAGGCACCAGGATCTCACCTGCTCCCAAGACGCTTATTAGTTTTAGCAACCTGAATATTTGCAGCTAAATGCAAAGGAAAAACAGTATGTTGTAAAGAAGGGTTGTTATTAATAGAAGCCTGTTCAAAATACCAGACAGCAGTTTGAGTATTCAGTGAGTGATTTCTTGTTTGAGCTGTAATCTAATTAATAATTCTCAGCTTGATTTGTTTTTCTGTACTTTCAGCAACTGGATCTTCATTCCTGTCCAAAACCAATTGTTTTCATCATTCATTCCTTCCTGTCAGCAAAGATCACAAGACTGGGCTTGGTGGCGTAAGTGGGATCCATCTGTTTCTTCAAAGAGAGACTGGGTAACCACACTAATCTGAAGTACAGTCAACAGCAGCAACATGTCCCAGCTGGCAGCAGACACCAGCCTGGGACTCAGGACTGGGCCTTGGTCATTTCTGCAGTCCTCCCAAGGCCCAGGTATCATTTTGACCAGCTAAAGAGATTACATGACAGGGAAGACGAGGGATTTCATTGTAAATAATGGGATTTTAAAATCCCATATGAGACCGTAAAAACGTGTAGTACCATATGTGTAAATGTTTCAGAATCATAAATTGTGCCTATTTCAATGTACTTGTCTATATAGAGTAAGTAAAGGGCTATGCAGACAAGAGCACTTGTTGGTTGTGATGCAAGCCAAGGCTGGTTGGGGAGAAATCCTCTAAACAAGATTGTTCCATTACCTAAAAGGTTTTTTCAGTTACAATCTGTGCACCTCTTACAGAAGATTTTTCTTTTAGAGCTCTGCCAGAGCCTGTTGCATGAATACCCAGCAGAGCCTGCAAATACACACCTTTGAGTTGGACACTGAAGCAATCCAGCTGTGGTCAGGGAACAGCTGGAGGGCCCCTGCCAGGGGACAGTTTCACATTAAGCAGTAACCACATCACCCACATTCCTAGTGATGGAGCCAAACAGGACCAGCCACGGGGATGGTACTGAGAGCCAGCTGTTAGGGGCACATAGGCAGGAGTGGCCTTTGTTAATGAACACAGGATGCATTTTTATAGTGACTTCCCAGAATAGCTTAATGAGTTTCAGCTATCTGGGAGCCCCAGCTCAGGTAAAAGTTACCTGAATCCATGCTGAGGCATGATAAAGCTTTTGCCAGTAAATCTCTAGGGCAGTTTTCCAGTAGAAAGCCATACTAAGCTTCCTGTCCTCCTACCCCTGCTGAGTCACCCCCTTTGCTCAGACAAGGGTGGTTGTGTGGTCTTCACTGAAGAACAAATGTAGGGAAGGAAGAAGACTTGATTTTATGAGTTTTTGAAAAATTTGAAAAGTAGCTCCACAACAGTAAGAAAAATGCACCAGGGCAGAAACATGACAGCAGCACTCCTTGACACGGAACTGTGCCTGTGGGCATGACTTGGCAAGACCAGATTTCTTGCTGGGGAAATACAAGATGTTCATCTCCATGCCCACAACTTACTAGTGACTGTTTTGCACACAACTTAACAGTTGTGACTCAAAACATGATTCACTGAGTTTCAGCCTTGTTCACAGCTATTTGAGCAGCACAAAGCAGGCAGGAACACTGACCTTCAGCACCAGAGATGATACAAACAGCTTGCACCTGGAAGTAATAAACTGGCATCATGTGATCTGGTAGTAGCAGGAAGAAGCAAAACAGGGATGCCATTTATGTTGTTCTTCCTTTGTAAAAAGGACAGCTTCACACAGAGGTGGGGTTTTGTTTGCTTTTAGAGTTTTGCCCTAAATTCACACTTTGAAGGACAGGAAGTAATATACAGTAATGTACAGATATATATATTCAATGTTTGTGGATGTTCCATTTTCATACTACAACATTTATTCCTGAGAAAGCACATAAATTTCAACTTAGCATTGCTTGGCTGGCAAAGGGGAAAATTAAAAACACATTTTGGTTCCATGTTGTTTTTAAGCTAAGTTTGAGAGTTAAGCATAAGTCATGCTGTCTATTCATATCATATGAACATGGTGATTTCCAAAGGTATCTTAATCATCAAAACCAATTAAAATATTAGAATGATGGGCTGAATTAATAAATACAGAAAATAATCATTGAAGAACAGCTCAATGCCCCACTGGAAGAGCAGCCCCACTCCCAGCACGTCTCAAGAGTCAAAGCCACACCAGGGAGGAATCCACCCAGCTCTGCACTTTGGTTTTTATTGTCATGGTACTTGCACTTAGAAATTAATTCCTAGTGTAAATTAACAAGGTAGGAGGTAACATGCAACCTACCAGTAATTTCCAGATGGACATTCTCATTTAGTGACCACTGCCTTTCACCCAACTTTCTGTGGCAGTTACTTGGGACTCCTTGGGCTTGGAAGCTTCTAGGACAGATCTGAGAAGCTGAGAGCAGTCGGTACGCAGGGGACAGGACACTGAGGAGGAGCTCACGTCACCTTATCAAGGAAACTATTGTGTGAAGTCTTTAAAAACCAGGACATTTTTATTGCTGTCCCAAAGTATAACTTAAAAATTTGGACAAAGATTCCTATAGAAGTTGCAGAGGTTGATGTGAAAACTTGCATTCTGGGGGTAGGTTAAATACATATGTAAACTATACTGCACTATTTCCTTATTCCTTTTAACACTTACAAATCACTGGAATGTTATACCTAACATGTATGTGCATTGTAAATATTACAAATTCCTATATTAGTGCCAACAATTAAATGACAAAATGTAATCTAAGGTGCTCAGTACTATATGAAGTCTAAGTGAATAACTAAGCAGTTTGCAAAGAAAAATCATATTATATATATTTATAGAAAAAAAAAGATAATTACAGATGCTATTTCTTCATTTTCAGATTTTGGACTGATTAATATTTGGATGGGATAGACAAATGAAATATGAACCTACTCCACATTTATAAGAGTATAGTGAATATTTATATTTTAGAGGAAAAGAATATATTTAATAAAGTCATTTATTGGATTTTTGTGAGGTGAGCTTAGTTTGTCTGGGTACAAAGTATCTGGAAGGCTGTCCTTTGGTTTTGGGCTGGGGAAAAATATATTTAAACTTTAGAGCTTCTGTCAAGAATTTTGTTACTTGAGAGAACTGTTAATTGTATTGGTGGAATGACTTTTTAAAATATAAAATTTAAAAAAAGCCCTGAAATCCCACAGGGATGTTCCAGGGCAGGTCATTCAGACACCTCTGCTGAAGTTGCAATGCTTAATATTTTGCTTATACTGGACTAGGTGGTAACAGAAGACTTAGAAAAAAATAATGAAAAAGCAGAAATTTCTGCTCAAGCTTCTGCATTCAAGGACTGAGGCCAACATGTGCCTTTTTTCTCTTATGAATGGTTATGGGAAAAGAGATTTTTTTTTTTTTCCCTTTGATTTAATTCTTAACTTAATGGCCCAAATAGAAAAGCTAACTGTGGGAATTTAAGCCTGTTCTTTCAGTCTGACCCAAGTTATGATAGAAGAACCTCATGGAAATCCTAAAAAGGGGTATTCCAGAGCTTTACTCTTTTCCCAAAATAATGACTACAAATGGAGCGGTCTTATCAGAAAGTTTATATAGCAGCTTTATCATTAGAAAGATCTGGATACATATTGGAACATAAGTGTTATTGGAAAAATGTGATCTAAGGTGTTTGTTAAAAAAAAGAAAAAGACAATAAAGCTGATCTGATTGTGTTCAGGGAATCATACTGGTGTTTCTAGTAGTCCTGCCCTTCAAATGGAACAAGCATCTCCCTTAAGGTACTTAAAAATCAGAACACGAGTCTTGACGTGCTACCAAGCAAATCACCACCATAAACACCATTAGAATTGATCTTTTGCAAATAACAAAACAAGTGTTTTCACTCCACAGAATGTTAGAATTCCTTCTTCCCAGGACATGGAAGCACACTCCGTCCAGCTCTTTACATTGGGAAGCACAGTTGATTTAAGGGGAAATTGATCTGATTTCCATCTGAAAGGGTTCTCAGTGTCTTCTTACCCATGTGTAATTAATTGGAGCTTCTCTGGTTTCAGTGGAAGCAGAATCAGAGCCTAAAGAAATTATGTGCTCCAAATCATTACACTATCATTGATTTCTAAATTTATGTTATTTTTCATAAAAGTCAAACTGGCAGATTGATAACTAGCTGTTTAGTGAGTCTCTTTACTATACAGAGAGACCATTAATACAGTACATATTACATATTGATATATATACATACACTATTACCCTGTCTACTATGGACACTTTTGAATTCAGTGGTAACTTTGATTTTAAAGAGCAGATATTTATAATATGCTCACAAAATTTTGAGAAACTCAGCCTGCTTGCTACAAGCGAACCCCTCAACTAACCAGGGAAAAAGTTTAGTTTAAAAGAATGAGGGGAAAAATAACAAAGATGGTAACTTCTTGTTGAACATAATCACCTGCTTTTCCCACATGGGATTACCTTCATTTTTTTCCTTCATCAGAATTTCTGTGCTTGTGTAAATAATTAGAGACATTAGGAAGCAAATTTAGAAAACATATTCCAAGGGAGAACTGTGAATTTGGACAAAGAAGTTTGTGAATTTGGACAAGCATTAGTACCCAAGCTAAGTTCTGTGGTAGCCCAGTGATGTTCATCATGTAATTGCTGTAATATTACAAGTAATATCATCAAGTAATTCTACCATATCAACACTGTCTTACCCCAATCCTGTGGGGAATATAAGCACATAACATGGATGGATGATGTGCTTCTACATATAATACATAATGCTATTATATTATGCTATGTTATGTGCTTATTATATAAGATGGATGGATTATGAGTAAACCATAAATGTGTACTGGTGAATATGACTTATATCCTGACTTGCAAAACATGAAAGCAAGCACCCAAAATATGCATAAAGCAGACTGGATTTGGGGTTCAGCAGCCACAAACAAAAAAAATAATTTGAAGTTCAGAGGCAAAGGATGATGTTACATTCTGTATCACCAAAGTTACAGCATATTTGGCTGAGCTGCATGAACTCTCAGTGTGGGGTTTTGGAACTACAACAGATGTAAAATAATTTGGTTTAGTGCTGTTACAGCAGACCAGGTCAAATTACTGTGCCTGCTTTTTTGTAGGTTAAGAGCATGGAAAGGGACAGTTATCACAACTCAAATAGGGCACAGTGTTATTAAGTCACAATAATAAACCAGCTACCACTTACCCTAAGAAGCCACCAACATAAACAGCAAATGAGGCATGGGGTAGCAATGTATTAGTTCTGCACTGGGAATTGTGCAAAAAACCAATACATCAAAATGCTTATATTTCCCTAACTGCTTTCCTGCTGATTATTTCAGGCCAGCCTTTGAGGCTACGGAATTAATTAAAACAATAACCATTGAGTTCTACTTGAGGTGCAAGAAAACCAGTTCAAAGTATTAATTACTTTCCTGAAGGTACTTACTTTGCTTATGGCGGCTAGCCTCAAGGATTTTATGAAAAGTACAGTTTCTGTACTTTTGCTTATCAACTTGTGTATAATTATTAACTACAAAGTTTTTCTAATTACAAATACATAAAATTCCCAAAATTAAGTAGAAAATACAACTTTCAGTGGCTTGCTTTAGTATTCAGACAAAAGTACCAGCATTCAGGCTGAAGAGGTAAGGCTATATCTTACAGCTTTTCTCTCTCTGTTTCGAAGTAGAGACTTTCTTGATTCACTATAAGATGTTAAGAAAGGTTAATGTCTTGATCACTTTCTTGTTTTCTATCTTGAATGCAAAGAAATGTGAGCCATACACTAGTAGTCATTACACTGGAGCAATTTTGTGCATGCACTTATTAAGTGATTATTTAAATACCTCTCTTCATTGCATTTCTATTTAACCAAATCAGTAAAACTGGGATGCTGTGGATGTGTGGCATTCTACAGACAAATGTAATGCATCTTTTAAGAAGTGATGTTTGTCCTGGGCTTACATGCACACAGTACTCACTAGAGCCCACTGTCACAGCAGAATAATTTCAGACCTCTCCTATTGCAGCTCAGAGTGCAGTTAAACCAAGTACACACCCACCTAGAAAAGGTCTTGTAGAGTTCAGGACAATGGTAAACTTGGGAACAAAGGAACAGAATAGTTAAACTCAAGATCCTGTTAGAAATGAAAAACCTCCTTAGGGCTCAGCTTTACATGAAATAGAATTAAGCAAAGAATAATGTCACAAAATCAGGAAGGCTCTTTAGAGAAAACATAGATTTTATAGTATTAAGTCTAACCTCCACATTGTTTAGTTCAATTACTTTTTCACAACATTCCATTTAATTTATATTTGTATTGCTTAATCTATTTTCCTACCAGGAGAATATAGCAAACAATAGCCCTGCATCTCTATCAGTTGTAATCCTGTTAGTTTATATGATAAATAGGAAATCCTTATACAGAAAGCTGTAATGTACATTTGTTTTAGTAGGAACTCCTCATCTCAACAAAATACTAAGTTGAACAATTACATTAGTACAAGCCAGGTACATGCCTGAGACTTAAGAAAACTGAGACCAAGTTTAGTATTTTACTGTGTTTGCAACACAGGTAGAAACTCTTTTTTCTCTTATATTTCAGCATGGCATGCCAGCTCTTTCCCAGCTCTCACCATCCTCATTACCACTATTGCTTTGATTTTCTCCTCCTCCAGGAAAAGAAATCTCAGACCTCTCCTTAGACATTTTTTTCTAAGGAGTGTTACAAAGAGCATGCAGGAAATTATACTGAAAATTCAGCTTGTAAAACAACGAAACTTTCTTTAATGGGACCTTGCATCAAGTTTCAAGCCATGCTTTTTTTCTTCCTTGTATTACAACACAAAGATAATTATGATTCAAATTCTAATTATGTTTATTTTCACCTGCAGAATAGGATTTGTTCTTAATTAGTGTATAAAATGTTAATGGCCGATGCTGTAAACAGCTGTTTATACAAGAGCAAGCTGTAATAAGTAGAATACAGGTCTTCACACGAAGAGGCTAAACAAAGTAGGAGTTATCAAAATTAAATATGTGGGGTTTTTTATTCACATAAAAACCAAATACACTGGTTGAAAAATATACAAAACTTTATAAACCAAGTCAAGCTATATTCCTTTTAACAAACATAATAAATATGCATATAAAATACAACCTCTTTTCATTTGCATTTAAAAAAAAATTAAAAACTTTTAGTATAAAAAGTTTCCAACCTTGCTTCTGTGCTTGAAGAATGAGTCTATACAATTACACTGACCAGAGTCCTCTCAGTGTGCAGATCTGTGTGTGCCATTAGGCAGTATAATGCTTCTCTAGTAAGAAGTGCTCTGTCTCCACAGCTCCTGGAAATGTGTGACTAGAATCCACACAGTGCCTCTACTTGCCAGTCTTCTCCAAAACCCATTCAATCACCTGGGCAAATAAATGAGAAAGCAAACAATTTACATAACTCCTGATTTTGAAAGCAACTTAAGAACATCTCACCCACTTCATCAATTCTTCCTTTAGTCCTTTGTCACCATCTGTGTGGTATTAAAAGCAAACTACTCAAGAGGAGAAAGTGGTGTTAATACACTGAGAGGAAACAGCATTACCCTAGAATTGTATTTAATCTTACAGAATCCTTTGTCTTTAGGAAAAGACATTTTTAGAACCTCTGAATTGAAATACTTCACCCCATTCTCTCCACATACCAGCAGCAAGATGCACATAATGCCAAACAGCTCGTGGTTCCAGCACTAAAAGTTCCTAATGCCAGAGAGGAAAGAATAAAGGATAATTTGTGCACTGCTGTATCTACCACCATTACCACTGCTGTTTTCCAAACAGGGCAGTTGTTTAGACCACTGACTGGTCCTTGGCAATTATATTTTTGTAAGGTAATTTCAAAATACTCTCTAATACAGGGAGAATTAAGTAGTTTAGGAGAACACCGATTTTAATGGCTCTTTTGCCAACACCAAACATACAAAAAACTACCAATTTTCTGCCCAAAGATGGTGGTGAGAAGTAGTGCATCAGCACAATAGCCCAGTTCAACACCAAACATCACAACCCATACAGTTTTTGAAACCTTATTATCCATACAGAGCAATCCACAAAGGAACACAGCAAATACTGCTCTCATAGAATAAATTCTGTGGTGATCTAACAGTTTTCCTTGAGTCTGTGTTCTATTACCTACCTCAGTTCGAATTCTTCCATTTAATTTATGATTATGAAAACTGTACTGTAATTATGCATGACACTTTTTTTCCCCTTTTTTATTTCCCAAATCATGGAGTCACTTCAGTGTGTTTCTCAGAATTTAAATCAGTTACTTAATTTCTGGAGGAATATTTACTTCTGTCATTTGCTCTGTGCTGCTGTTCATGTAAGTCCCACCTTGCACAAAAATAACCTCACCTGATATCCCTTGGGATATCAGTTACTCACAAGCCTAAAATTACTGATTTTCATTACTTCTTTTAAAAATTTATGTCCTTTTATAGACCTGCTTATTACTTCCTAACCTTTGAAAAGAAATGTTATTTCCATCAACACAAGAAAAATTCCCCAATGATCCTAATTAAAGAAAAATCTCACCTCTCTTTTTTTTTGTTTCAGTGATTTAGAAACATTTATTGTCTTCATTTCCCTTTCTCACTGTGGCACATCATCTTGGCAGCTGTAACTAAAATACCATCCAAAACCTGGATATTTTGCCTTGGGACTACTGACTGAGAGAGAGTTTCTGTGAGATCAGAGGGAAATGAGACCCACAGCCAAGGGAACACACCTTTTCATCTCTTAAAGCTGTGGATTAAACCATCCTATGGCCAAGTTGCCACAGCAACATTTAGCCTTTGCTATATATAGGAACAAATAAATACATGGTCTTACCTGTTTAGCATTGCTATTTGCTGTTTTCTTCATTTCATCAAGAAGTCCTCTAGAAGTTTTAAGATCCTACATATGAAACAAAAAGCCACTGAAGTCAGCAAACTCATATGGTCACTTTAATTTGGGTTATAAGAGCCCTAATAACCAGGGAGGTGTTAACACTTCTATCACCTTGCTCAGAACAACACAAGAATTATTTGACTTTGCTTTTTTAATTTAAAAAAAAAAATATTATATCTATTCCAATGGGTTGCAGGTTTCCTTACAGCAGTCCAAACCTAGTACTCAATTATGACTGAGTCTTCCTAACCTTCTGCACAATTTCCAGAACTTTTTTTTTCTTCAATGATATTCAAAGTTCTTCTAGTCTTGATTGAAATCCTATTTCTATATAAACATGGAAATCAGCTGTGAGCTTACACTGCAATATGGAGTTCTCACAAAGAACAGAGAAGCAGACATTAGAAAAGAAAATGAGTGCAAAAAAGGGAAAAATCTAGAATGGCTTTTCTCTTTTGCAGTCCATTTAATGAGTCCAACCTAACCTATTCTTTTAAAAAAAGCAAGAATAAAACTTTGCCTGAAGAGAAAGAAAATTAATTTACTACTTGTCTCCAGAGGAAAATGATACCTATGTTACCATGCTTTTGAATTATGCAGCAAACAAAAGGATTCAAAGGGCTCCCACAAACTTGGAGGTGCAAGACAGTTCAGGAGAACAAAATCCTGTGACACCTCTCTAGCAAGGACAGGATCACTGCCATATTCTTCCTTTTCCTTTTCTACGTGGAATGGAACCACAAACCCTGATTTGCCATACTCATGCATCCCTGCATGCAGCCTTTTCTGATTTTGGATTAAGAGATCTTCCTTCAGGGTGTATTCAGGGAGATTTTGGGAGCACTTACAGAATGACTGCACAACTGTGTTCCAATTATTTAAGAAGTTAGCGCTTATCAGCAAGATGTTCTGATTGTAAGCATCCAGTCCTGTTCAACTTTCATTTAGCTTAAAGCACCATTACTGAAGTTGATTAAACTGAGCTGGTTCACTGAGTGGTAGGTTAAACACATGCAAATGAACCGAACGGCAGCTCAGCTTGTGAACAATAGCTTTTAATCACCCCATACTGTAATTAACTCAATTTTGTGCTCAGACCAAGTAACATGGGCTTCAGCATTGACTCAGTCTCCTAGGTATTGTGGAAAGAATTCTCATCTCCCCCTAAACAGGAGGTTGATGCAATTCTGCAGGTTGCTGCTGAGCCAGTATGTGTTAGATAATAGTGCACATCATGTCAGGGAACTGCAATTTCTGAGTCAATTCTGTAAGCTACTTATTGAGCCAACAGCCTTAGAACAAGGGAGAAACAGAGCTGTCACAGCCACAGCCGGGAGATACTCTTGCTTCCTTAGCTGTTGCAGCTCTAAGTGTGACCTGACCTAACAGACCCATGCTTTAGCATGTTATTTCACATAAAAGGCTACTGCTTTAGAAGGTTTAAAAACAAGCAAAACCCCACCAAAATGTACTGTAAAACTACTTTCTGCATTTGACAACAAGTCCAAAGGTTTCTCCACACAATTTACACAGTAGTAACACACTACTGGGAAATATTAGCTTAATCAACTCTGAATATCCCACATGCTATCTCAAGTTTTATTCAGGAGTGGCTTCACTTAACTAAGAATAAAGAACTGTAAGAGTGTGTCTTCTAATTACCTTTAAGTAGAACTTTGATATCTCAAATAGACGCTGACTGCACGATGCAAAGCACTTGTGATCCTCTGCAATTCCATGTTTTTGAAGAGTCTTAGCAACCACATCCTTCAGCATCTTGGAAACAGTAGAAACATACATAGAAGTTCATCTCAGCTACTGACATGAAAAATTGTCCAAAGGAAGCAAAAAAGCCCAAAACAGAAAACCTGATCTTTTGTGATCTTGCCTCTGTCTTCAATCCACTGCCCAAATGCCATCAGCCCACTACCTGAATTTGAGCAGAGTTATTTAACAATCTACTTCCATTTTCTTGATTTAAAAAAATTAAGAAAATGCTTACATGTCAAAGCAATGTAAAGGATCAGTGAATATTCACATGGAGCTTGGAAGATAAAAAAGAAGTCACTATTACCTTGGTTTTTTTTGTTCTCCAAAATAATATATATATATGAAAAGATCACTTTTTTCTATACTGATATTCCGTTGTTTGATGCATCCATATTAAAAAAAACTCAAAAAAAAAATCTGACACTAAAGTCTCATTAGAAGATTTCCTCTGACATTCGTTATATCAGAGATGTTTAAACTCTGCTGTAGGTCTGAATGAGTCACATCAATTTATGCTTCCTTGGACCATTCCAACTTGCCTTTGACAGCACAGCATTAACATTCTTGCAGTGTTCTCCTTGTATCCTGGGATTAATTTAAAATTAGTATCACCAAGCCAGAAACAGTTTTGTGTACTGTATTTTCAAAGAAGCATTCCTACTATATACAGATATTAATTAAACATTACTCCACCAAATTATTTAACTGCTCTCAATTAATGGATTTTTAGAGCTACTGGAATCTCTTTATTCTCAGAATAGTCTGTTCCTCCACAGTGCATTTGACCCTTCCAGCACAGATATCTCTTTGGTGCCTTTAGGTTTTATACTAATCATCTGTATTTTATAACTCCTATTCATTGATATTCATTTCCACCTTTTTTATTCCTCATTGTTATCTCTCTCAGCCTCAATTCCCTGGGCATGATAAAATCTCCTTTACACACGTTTTCATTCTTTGTTTCTGCAGCACTCTCCTCAGTGCCTTCAGGATTCACTTACACAAGGGAATAGAATGAAATTTAATAACAAATACAGATGAAGATAGTTCACCTTTAGTTAAAAAATTTCTTTAAATCAAGTCCCATGAAAAGTTAAACAGCTGCTTCTTCACTAAGAGAACAAGGCAGATCTTACCCTTGTATGTTTCTGGGATCTCGATTCCTTCTCTGGCTTTGAGGCCTCAGGCTCTGCAGCTGGGCCAGCCCTGGAGGTTGCTCTGGGGGCTTGGCCGGGCTCTTTCGCTGGCACTGCAGCCACAGAAACCGATCTTTCAGAGCATTTCCTCATCACAGCAACTGCACAGTGACTCCTGCTGCTTCCGCTTGCCTGAGACAGGAGGGAGTCTGTACTCTCAGATTTGGTTAGCCTAGAAAGAAAAATTAAAAAAACCAATAAAAATACCTTTCAGGTTTTGTACAGATTCTTTTAGTGCCACTGTTTCTGCTAGAGAGGCTGCTGCTTTAGAGCAGTAAGTACTGAGCATTCTTGCAAACAACATCTGAAAACAGCAGACAGGAAGACAGGATTCTATTTTGTAAAATTTTTTGTATTAGAAGAACACTCTGCTGAGTGGATTGGGCTCTGATATTGCACCTCTCATTAAAAAAGTCTAGAAACAAATTGAAAAAAATCAGATAACTAAGAAAATAAAACTCTTTGGAAGAGAAATGGCCTCCAGTCCTAGGATGAGACAAAACTTCTTGAAACTACCTAATTTCTTTTGGCCCTATAGGAACATCACAAATCATCTTTAACTACAGGAACTTGGGCATTAGAATTCTATGGGAACATTGTAATCCTTGATCCTTCAACTGTAAGAGCGTAATTCCAAACTCCAATTTCCAAAATGTTAAGTACAATCACATCTTCTTTTCTAACTATTCAGTAAGCTGCAAAAGATATGCATATTTCTAACACCAGACCGCGGTTAAAGGCTTATTGTAATTAGATTGCAAAGGGTATCAAACTGGAAATAAGGAAGAAGTATTACAGTAAAAAGTGAATTTGGAAATAGTGTTACATAGCAGTTATTTTTCACTGACACAGAGTTTGCATCTTCAGAATGAGGACAAGGTACAAAGGGAAATCTTAAAAACTAAACTTCCAGAAAAGACTTTAATAAACAAGGCTGACAATAAGATTGAATTTTGGTAGGTCATCTTACGCCAGCAGTCCTTTGGATTAGAAATTCAATTATTCTGTTTGTACAATCCTTGGCTTTCTAAACCTTTAGTTGTTTATTTGTAGTGCAGCAGCACTGACAGTTCCAGTCCTAGATGAGGCTGTCATCTAGGCACTTGAGACTTTGCAAGATATAACCCCAAATCTGTTAAATAAAGTGTGCCTGTGCCACATGATTTTGATTAATCTAATGCCATCGATGAAAGATCACACTTGGGAAAAAAAGATGAACTGACAGAAGAGGATTAAACAACTAAAACATTTGTCTAGATAACTTCACTAAAACATTTTGAGATGACAGATGCAGTTCACAAAAGACTACTGAAATATTTCATGCTAAAGATTCATTTTATTCAGTGCATTACCTTTTCTTGGGATAAAAGCAATCCAGGTCTTTTGATCTGCGTTTTAGCCTTGATGTCTCTGTTTTGAATTCGCTTTGTAAAGACTCTCCATCGGGGACACTTCCAGGCTCTGACAAGACTGCAGGGGATGGGAGAGGACTCAAGACAAGTGGCACAGGGCAGCACTCTTTCGTGCAAGTGGTCTGAGTTTCATAGCGAATCAGACGAGTTTGAAGTTCAGCATATCCCACATCTCTTTCCAAGGCTCTTCTGTTATCTAGACAATATCTGAAATTGAAATTGGGTGAGAAACCTGTGAAAGTCTCTGCTTTATTACAATCAGAAAAAACTTACTTTTGACAGTCATGCGAACTCCAAAACTTTTTTTTTTGTTTGAACTGGTGTACTATTTTGAAAGACAACTTTTAATAGCCCAGTAAATTAATGCTTGCCTGATGGATTTTGCTATACTTAAGTCCAACTTCAACAAAGAAGCTGAATCCTGTACTATTTCTAACTCTTTACTCTGTGTTCTTTGTAAGATTTCCATGCACATCAGTAGAATTTTTTCCTTGAACAAACTCTTTGAAATGCAACTTTTAGCTTTGTCTGAGATAAACACTGCTGTATGAGATATTCACATTTTTTAAGTGCTAAAAATACAAAAAAAGTATCACTGAACAAGCACAAGCTTCCTATTGACTACAATGAATAAGTGGTTTAATCAGCCAAATCAACAGAACAAACTGTATTAACTACAGTGGGGCTGAAAAATAACAAATGAACAGTGCTAAGTCAGTGAAACATACAGATAAGATAACACAAAATGCATCTTAACTAACTTTTCTCTGGTGTAAATGACCTCCAGGATTCCTTGCAAGAGAACAGTGTTTCATCACCCAGTAACTTACATTACCTGTACTGTGGCAAGAGGTAACAGTAAATTCAGTATTATTTCAGCCTCTTTGTTACAAAACGTTCTAAGCAGTGCGAGCTATTGCTCACACTCAGAAGACTAGAGAGCTTTCCCGGGGTTTGTTCGTTCTTAAATGTGGATCACAGAGGCGTGTCAAGCTTATTAAGTGGCTTAAAAAGTTGCCAGTATTCAAACTAGCCAATTGATTGGTTCTGTCAGGTCATAGAGGAAGCTGTAAGCACCTCTTTGCAAGAGAATCACTTCCGTGGCTGATGCCCTCTTTACTAAAAACCCTAACTATACTAAACCATGACACCCACCCTTCAAACTGCTCAGCAATGTTTCCTACTCTTAGGAATGCCAGACACATTCTTTACTTTTATCTCTTAACATGGAGTCATGTTAAATTGCTGGATCTGATGTTTCCACTTTCTTCAGAGTACTTTCATATTCAGGGAGAAATTAATTTCTCTAATAACTGTCTGATGAATCCATTTCTACAGTTGAAGAAGACTTTCCACTAGACATAAATTCATTATCTGATAAAAGAGTAAGTTCTCTTAACTTAAAAATTTCAAGGTATTTAATTTTTCTTATTTATATTCTCAGTCCCCTGAGTAGTCACATCCCCGACAAAGATGAAAAATCTATTTAACTTTAGAAGTTAAATTGCCATTTTACTCACTGCTTTAATGGCAATTGCTTTCTCTCTGCAACATAGCCTTCAAGTGTCTGGCATATGCTCATTACAGCAAAAGTTTGATTTAATCATAAATAGGAACAACCTCATGTTCACAAGTCCTGGTCTGCATGGGGGACTTCAAGCACCCCAATAATCTGTTGGAGGGACAATACAGTAAGGCACATGCAATCCAGCAGGTTCCTGGAATGCTTTGGTAACTTCCTTCTCCGAGTGAGGAGAGGTGCTATGTTGGATCTTGTTCCCACCAGCAAAGAAGGGGTGGTGGGGAATGTGAGGCTCAAAGGCAGCCTTGGCTGCAGTGACCATTAAATAGTGGAGTTTGAGACCCTCAGAGCAGCAACGAGAGCACACAGCAAGCTCACCCTTGGACTTCAGGAAAGCAGTTTGCCATTGACACCGAGCTGTGTAGTGTGGCTGACCCTGGAGGGAAGGGATGCCATCCAGAGACTTGTCAGGTGGCCCTGTGCAAACCTTATGAGGTTCAACAAGTGCAAGTGCAAGGTCCTGCACCTGGGTCAGGGCAATGCCAGCACAAATATGGGCTGAGTGAAAAATTAATTAAGAGCAGCTCTGGTGAAAAAGATATAGGATCCTGATGTCCCTGCACATGGCATGGAGCCTGCAACTAGATGTTCTTTAAGGTCCCTTCCAATTCAGAATGTTCTATGATAACTGCTACTCCTTGTTTTGTTGACAAGACTTTACCTCCAAATATAAATACAGCATCTGGGCAGATGAAAACTGCATAGTACAAAACACATCTGCCCCACAGCCATGATACTCTCCTTACAATATGTTCTGGTCACACAGCTACATCTCACTCTAGCGCTTCCCTCCCATACTGCTGAGCGCATTACCCCTGCAATATTAATATGCCAGGATCTTCCTCCTCTCCACAATACCCAGGCCTCCCTGTGGTCTGTACCTGTCGTATTTTGCTAGGAGAAGCAGCAGCACAAGCTGTGCTGTGCCTAATTTGAAATCTCAGGCACACTCTTTGCTGAGGTCAGGCAGGGCAGCAAGATACCACATTGCAACAGACAACAGACAACAGACACGTGGTTTCTTCCCACACCTACCATCTGCATTTCTCTTATCTACCCAGTTGCCTCTCTGTGCCACTTATCACAGATCTAAAAAGGCTAACAGGTTCATGAGTTACCATTTAGAAAAAGAGATAACTAAAGAGATAGGGGTGCTTCACTGCCCTAGAGAACCTGGCTAAAATTACCAGACATTAAACACAGGCTTAAACAAACTATTTGTAAAATTTATAGGAAAACAATACTAACAGCATTGTTAGTCACATTCTTATAATCTGAAAATGTGATTTTAGGAGGCAGCAGAAGTTTGCACAAAGACTGAACTGACTATGCTTGGTATCCACTGCATTTCTTAATATATACCACACGAAGACTGTCTATATGGAAGAGTTATGCTTAATTATCTACTCCAGCATTTCTTTTTCCTTTTCTCCTCAAAGTCAATATTTGTATTTTTCTTAACTACTTTTATACAGCTACATTATATGACAGTTTGCCCATTTGTTTGTTTTGACAAATAACTATTGCTGGCTGGCTGGGATTAACTAACAGCCCTAACCATATGGATCCTTTTGAACATTGTTACCACTAACATTTGCCTGCTAGTGTTCTCAGGTTTCCTGATCATACAGGTAGCATCACAGCAGGTCTCACAAACCTTGTGACTATTAGTCTGAAAGCGTCTACAATTAAATACCAAAGCAGAAACTATGTATGCACTTAAAGCATGTGCTCCCCTAGGAACTTGATATGTACTAATGAACTCTACTTCCCTTGCCATTTTTAGTTCTGAATCAAAATTTTCAGAGACACTGAGAATAGATACAGCAGTACAACTGAGAAAAAAAGACTTAAATGTTTCTACATTACCATCAAGGCAGGAATGCTGCAATATAAACCAGTGACTAAAATAAAGGTAAGAAAGGGAGAGGTGCAGTTGTTCCAATGAAGGAAAAGGATACATAAAATTTTCCGTAATTAACATACCTGTTGCTTGAAATGTTTCTAATTATACCTAGACAGGAAGCTAAAAAATAAATCTGGGAAAAGAAGCCAGGTAACTTACTCAAGTCCATGATAATGGCATCCAGCTGCTTTTTCAAAAGGCAAACCTCTGAGTTTTCGAGGAGTAAGCTCTGGTGTCAGAAGAAACACGTTTTCACTGAAAGGAGAAAAATACAGATCTCTTTTAACCAACTACTACTGTCAGGATAAATTATACTTTCAAAAATCAGAAACAAATGTCTTGACATAGGAAGACTAAAACAGCATGCCTTGCAGCTAAGCCCCTAGGATAAAGCATCAATGGAAAATTAAATCTGTATTGAAGAGAGAATTTAAGTTCAACTAATTCCTACTGAGCTATTATTGTTACAGAAGCTCTTAGACATTTCTTAGACAGTGAAGGTCACTGCTCCAAATAATTTACCAATAAAACCAGGCAAATATCACTCCATTTCACAATGGGACACCTGAGTAGTAGAATGAACTGAGAGGCACTGGGAAGTGACCTTCCATTTCTCAATCACACACTATAAGTAGTGAATTCCTTCCCTTTAGCTTCAAATTGTTGCCTCACCTAACAGTCATCTTTCCCAGACTTCAGAACTAATGGCTTGTCTCCTGGGATACTTCAATTCCAGCTAGTAACTCCCTGCACCTAAATCATAGGGTGTATTTGTTTGAAGGTATTTCAACAGAATACGCCATAGCAAGACAGATAGCAAGATCTTGCAGCCAGATCTCAACATACCCTGAACATTTATCTCTAAAGAAGGGAAGAGATGAAGGCAAGATGTAGCAGAATCTGAAACTTAGACATTGCTTCAAATTTTATTCATACAGACTTGTCTCTGCACCATTTCCACTGGAATAATTATCTGAGCAAAACATCCAGGAAAGAAGTGATACTGAAACTAGCAAGAAGATAATTTGGAAAGACTGTCAGCCAAAACTGTAATCTATCAAACTTCTATTTAAAGCTCAAACATGGAAAACAAGTGAACATGCCTTTAATTCAACAGTCTCTCTCAAAATCCCTTCAATCCTTCTGTTGGTCAGGAAAATTCTTGGGGTCTGTATTCACTGTTCTTGATCACCTACTGTGCAAAGTTCCTCATTATTCCAGAGAATTTAGTCAGAGCATCTGCTAGGGGAGTGAGCAGCCCAGAGTACAGTGTTCTGCTGGACTCGATTCAAATTCAGATCTCACTCATCTGTAGCTCAAAGCAAATCATTCAAGAGACTCAAGGTATTCCATGTTATAGTGCTTCTCTGGAGGTTTTGAAAATAATCAAAGTCTAAAAAATAGATCTTTGTAGTGAAATATTATTAACTTCTTTCCCATACAACTAGTTGGAAGGAAAATATTTTAGCCAAAATTCTAAACCTTCTGCACTCATTAACAACTCAGTAGGAGATTCTAAATCTTTACTGCATATTTTCTAACTTGAATTCTCTGCTCAGAACATATTTAGGTTAGTTACAAAACTTCACTAAGTGTTTTACAGAAGTCTCAAAAATCCTACAGAAAATCCAAAATATTACAGAACCTTTGCCTCTCACAAGCACTCTTACTACCTATCATGAAGTGTGAAAAAAGATCAAGGACTCTATCAAATAACTGCATTACAGATTCTATTACTCAGTATTAAAAAGGTCAACAAATACAACTGTAGTGACTGCAAAGACTGTCTTGCCTACCTAGGAGTCTGTGACACAATGAACAAACAGTATAGGCTCTGCTTCTATAAACATTATCTGACTCTAATAGAGTCTGGTCTTAGCTCTAATAGATGTTCAGATCCTGAAAATTACTCCATTAACTCCATGTATGTAACTTCCTGCTGAAAAAGTAGTGGTTAATACAGCAGACACACTAAGAATGAATACTTGCAAAGCCACTGTCCTGGGTTGCAGTGTATTCTATTACCATCCTCAGGAGCCCTTGAAACCAGGTGGGGCAGTGTTTCCTTGCCTCCTCCCCCCAGACTATCTTTCTGTTAATTGCCCATCATTGTCCTGCCACATGACTCAGAGATAACTCCCTCCAGACTATCTTCTGTTAATGAGCCTAATCAACACTTTGCCTCATGACTCATTACCCCATTGTGAGATGCTCCACCCAGAGGGAGGAACCAAGCATCCCATCGTGGATATAATCTGGGACTCTGAACACCAGAGGCAACACCTTTCCACTGGATTTCCAGAGGACAGGAGCTACACAGCTACCACTGGACCTTCTGAGGAGGAGCAGACCCTTTGTTTCTACAGGATCACCACTTCGGGAGGACTGCAGCCACCATTCTACCAGACTGCCACCACCACCCTAACTAACAGGGTGCCAGGTTGTATCCTAACTCTGTCAGTTTAACCCAGTGTTATCTGCTTTTATTGGTTTTTTTTTTTTCTTTCCCCCTCTTTTTTATTTCCCTATTAAATTGTTATTCTGACTTGGTGTCTCCCACTAGTTTGTTTTCAAACTAGCACAGCCACCAGCGTAGATAAGCTTCCTTTAAGAAGCACATAAAAAGCATGACAGGAGACAAACATAGTTAAATAGGCTCAGCTACTGCCTTTTCTTATTTTGTCTTCCCACCTAGACTCCCCTCCACTGAAAGAAATCACACCAATAAAATTAAAGTTTTGCCACAGGAACTTCTGCTTTGCTAGAAATACTCTTTTGGAAATGGACGCATAGGGCAGCAGAGGCTTGGCAAGGATCTACCAGCCCACGTTTGTGCTTCAGGTGATTATTTTGTTATTTAAATGCCTAGGACCAACATCATCATCTCCAGCCATTTCAGATTCTGAAAGAACTAAACAGCAAGGCTGACTGGAGACTGAAACAGTTGATTTCACTGGCAGGCATGTGATGTAAGGATGTTGCAGGTTATAAATTCAAATCCAGTTAGACCACTCTGTGACTCTCATTCCACCCTTATTTACATCCCCCTATATCAGCTCTGAGTCTGGTTTTCAGTGGCTTTAATATGCTGATCCCTACCGCTTGGGAACTTGGAGTGGCTGGAGATCCCCCACGGGCAGCCCTTCTGGAGTGAAATACTTCAGCAACTCTTTAGCATCGAGCAACGTCAGGGACTCCCGCTGGCTGTCTTTATGTCCCAGCAACTGCTCAGATGAATGCGCAAACAGAGGAACTCTAGAAAAAAGGAAGCAAGCAAAGACCAATCTAAGACTTTTTTTTTTCCTTTTTTTAAATAAACTTATGGTATTTAAAAATAAATTAAATCATTGCTACTCTGGAGTAATTCAACTAGTACCAAAGTAAAACGAACAAGGTTGCTCCTTGAGAACATTCACACGAAGTTCATTATAAAGAACGTGACAATTGGTGCAAATTCTCTAACATTCCACTGAAGAAACTAATTTCTTCAAGAATTTAGAGCTTGGTTATGAAATACAACATGGGAAGATGATTATTCACCCCTTTTTTCCATTGTAGGACCAAAAATTGGTTCCCACTAAAGGAAAGGAACCATAAAGCCACTACTGCATGCAACCCTCCATTCTTTTTTTAGTGTCTTCAACCAAGTACATCGAAGTTCTCTCTTTTCTACTGTTAAGCAACATGTTGTATCCTGATGCAGGGTAAGAAAGATAACCAGTTCAGATTATGACCAATGAAATAAACACTGACTATGTAACAGAAAGGTCTTTCAGGAAGCTTTTCAACAGCTAATTAAAAGGAAGAAGTTTGCCAGTTTAAGAAACAAAAGCCAATAATAATAATAATAATACCACTGAAGTCTTTTCCTGGTCTTAAAATCAAGAGTCAAATGCAGTTAGAAGGGAAAAAGGGATTTTACCTTGGTATTTATTTTAAGGATCCTTAGGTGCACTATGTCCAGGTTGAATGCACCAAAATGCACACTGCAATGCACACCCCACACAAGATCAGGTATAACATTATAGGTCTTACTAATTAGCATATCTATCAAAAAATTCCCCAATGAGAGCAAGGAACCTTCCCCTGGATGGTTCTGTCTGTTTATGTGTTCTGGATGAGGACCTTGGGGTCTGGGGCACACTAACCCCTTCCTACGAAGCTTCTAAAATGTTTAATCTCTTAGCTGAACAAAGAAGTCCAAGACTGTAGGCAAAAAGCACTAAGAATACAGAAGTTGTAAAAAGGTATAACAGGGGTATAAAAGAAAAGGCAAAAAATCTTTATGGCACCACCACTCATGAGAAAGCAGATATCTAATGTGAGGATTTCTCACATGCAGAACTCCAGTCTAAGCCATGGCCAACTATGGTACTTGAAAAAGAGAAATGGGATGGAAGTGACTCAGAAAAGGACAGTTGGACATCTGGCTCTCCAGGTCTGTCAGCAAGAACATTACCACCACCAAAGACCATTAAGTCACAAAATCATTTATTAGCTGAGTTGGAAGGGACCCACCAGGATCATCAAGTCCAACTCCTGGCCCTGCACAGCATGTGCCTTGAGAGCATTGTCCAAACTCTTCTTGAGCTCTGTCAGGCTTGGTACTGTGACCACTTCCCTGGGGAGCCTGTTCCAGTGCCCAACTACCCTCTGGGTGAAGAACCTTTTTCTAATATCCAACCTAAACCTTTGTTGACAAGTCTTACATAAAGTGAGAACTAAACTGAAATCAACAGGCTGTATTAAGTGGCACAAAGATCTACAGGTTTCATTTGAACAGCACTGAAGGAAAAATATAATTAAATACAAATTTCAAACATAAAACCAATAGGTTCTCCGACTTTAAAATTACTTGAGACATGATACTAAGTACCAACTATTCAGGAAATATGAGGAAATTAGAACACATTGTACATGTTGACAAAAACTGCTAAATTACCTCTCTTATTTAGGGCATGGTGGGAGAAAGAAAAGCTTTTGTATTTTTTTCTACCATGGCTATTTTCTAGAAGTGCCATTTTGGGAATTTGGTTTTGGAACTATTCTACTTTTAGCTAGCTTCCAATTGCATTTAGTCAATAAAAATCAAAACAGTACTTCTTTAAATACCAAGAAAATATTCCTTTGGAAATTGACAGAAAAATAGTTTTAGCCTTAAGCAATATTTTCTTTGAAAGATATCAATATATTTGAACACACTTTACACAATGGTTATCAACACATAAGGTTCCTCTACAATTATGTTCAATGGCTACTCCAAAGAAAATCTCCAGTATTTCATCATTACCTCATTCTTTGTTTGTTTTTTTCAAAGTTTTCCAAATTCTGAAGAACGTGTCTTTCTGGCCACTCCAATGGATTTGGCTCTACTAAATCAGGCTCTGCAAGAAATACATGTTGGATAACCCTTAATAAATTTCCTTAAAGAAATATATATGTACAGTCCTTTATATATAGATATTCCTCAATGCGTATCTCTAAATGTATGTAAATAAAAGAAAAATCTATCTGGTGATGAAATCAGAAATGTTTTCCAGACAATTTTTTTTGTCAAGGAACAAAAAGGAAAGAGGTAATGCAAGGGTAATTTCAGTTTGCAAAATAAGCCTAGAAAGCTACTTTACTTTCCCATGTTTTCCTCTTTTGGTAAAAAGACTTCACTCCTTCTAGCAAAAGACTGATGGCTAATATGAAAAAACATCCAAAGAAAATAATCAGCATATTTTGTAAATAAAAACACTTACCACAAGTCACAGTGGTTTTATTGGAGACCTTCTGTAGAACAGGTGTAGGAAGACTAGTGCTGCACAGGTCCAAAAAACATTCTCTTGTAAGTTTTAATAAGCTTTTAAACTCATTGGTAGAAATAACCGCAGGCTGCTTGGCCAATTCCTTTCTCTCTATAAAAGAAAAAAGAAAAGGTACTGCACCTGCTAAGCAGTAAAGAAAAACTAAAAAACAATTAAACAAGGAAATCCCCACCCGAAACCAGTAACACAAGTAAGTTAATTTAACACTTACTGTTGTACCAGCAAGAAAGACACGGGTGGTTTATTCCACAGACAAGTGAAAAAACAGCAGTGAGAACAGCTGAAGTCACACGTGAATCATGTTTTTACAGTCCTTTAACTTCTGGATATATGCATTTCTGAGTACATCCAGGTTGAATCCCCCAGAGACAATAATCTGGACTTGCTGAGACTAAAAGTGAAGAGCTCCAATCTGCAGAGTCTCCCACCCACCTATTTTTACTGTTGTTGCAGGAGTGTGGCTCTGTTCTGGACCCTGGTCAGAATATCAAGGGTTAGGTAATTCTGGTATGATTTAGGACAATCAGTAAATCCCAACTGCTCCTATTCAATCTCTTAATGGAAATGGGTGACCCACACAAAAGAAACTAAAACACAAGCTCTAAAGCAGCCCCAAGCTCAGGGTTGAAGCAGACAAGAATCTGAAAATGACAGTAAATTAGCAGGGGGCAGGGGATGGGAGACAAGACTACTTACAGAAATCTTATTTTCTTTAAGCTGCTATTCTGTTAATGATAATACACTTAAACTATCTCCACAGAATGCCATTTTCAATAAGACAGCCAATCTCTGTGAAGCATTTTTTCTTTCAATTGAGTCTCTTTAAGCAATGCGCTTACGATGGAAAAAAAATCAGGACACTCAAATGTACTTCTCTGCAAAGTAATAAAAATCTAAGCAGGGTGATCCCTCAGTTTTTATTATGAATGATGCATCATGATAAATCTAACAAATCTCCAATGCATAGTTTTCCTCTGCTGCTTAAGACTTTTCAAAGAAAGAATAAAATTTTTAAAAGCTGAAAAACCCAAACCAGAATTTCTATTTTTGTAGAAGGCACATCCAGCAGTAAAGGATTTTGGGGAAATCATCACAGAATTGCCACAGAACTATTTCAACACTATGCTCAAAAATTCAGAGTATTCATGTAACAACCATCAACACTAATTCACTGTTCTCTTTTCCATTATCTGATAGATAATCAATAATATACTACAAAGTTTCTTCCTATACTTCTGCTATTTCTTCACAAAGTAATCAACACACTTTGGTTGTTAGACAATTTCAGTTTTGTAAGGTGAGCCATCACATCCAATTTGAAACAATGACCTTTTAAATACTAGTTTGAGAATTACCAGTGCTTTCCCATTACTTACTGAGATACTCCTTCAAGGCAAACACTTGGAGACGAGACAGTTTCGTTTCTCTCTGTACAATCTCCTCTCCACAATAGCGTGGCAGAGACTTTATCAAGTCAGAAATATGAAAGCCTATAGATTAGGAGAAAATTTTATTACGAATCTCTTTGAACTTTGGAGTCGTTACTTAATAGAAGACATAAACACAGGAGACATAAAAATTTCCCATTCAAAGGAAACAACCAGACTTTCAAATACGGCTAATCATTAAAAAACCAAACCAATCAAATCCAACTGAACACCAGGAGCATAATTTGGAAGAGGTGCCTGACTAGTATTTTTGAATTTCTGTACAAAACCAGTATAACGACAACACAATTAACATGACTAACATTAAAAGAAGGTAAAAAGATCCTAAGTTTGATACCAGGAAAGAGAAGTTTTCTCCCAACATACAGTCAAGGACTTTCAGTCTTCTGACACTGTACTAATGGGATTTTAATTAGGATAAATGGCAGAATAGTCAGTCATATTGCACACAGATTTACTTTGATAATAAGGAATTAAGAGGATAAGATGCAGGTCACTGTGCTCTTTTTCTTTGCCAGTGTTATTGAAACAAATACAGGAATTGGTAGAGTTACCTAGTAGGTGTAGTTGTAACATGACAACTACTCCATGATAAATGTCTGCATACCTGCTCTTCCCTAGTGGAGCAGGTAGGATATGAGTGCCAGCTCATACCCTAAACACTCTGCAGTAACATGGACACCTGGCAAAGAAACTGCAGATGATAATGAAACTCAACTTGCCTACTGGCCTTGCAGTTTTTATTTTAAATCATCATTGAAACAGGATTTTCAAGAGACATTTACCTAGATTTTTTGGCATGGGCTGTTAAGTTTTTATACCAACAATACACACTTTTTAAACTTTAAGCTTTCACAAATTTGGTTTGTATTAATATTACCTGTATGTCCCTTTACAATAAACAATTTTCAACTAATTTCGATTGTAAGAAATTACTCACTGTAACTTTATACAGTCAATTTAAAAAATACGGTAGCAGTAAATTCTGTGAATAAATAAGCTCTTAACGTATTTTCTTATGGATTTTGAAAAATACTGTTAATGGGCACATCATAAAAAATGTAATATTCCTTGTTGTTTTCTCCCTTTTAATACTGACTGGAGTGAATAAAAGGAACTTACGAAATTTAGTAGCATTTGCCTGCACTCAGATACCCCTTAACAAATAAGTCATTACTCTTACCTGACTCTTCTGCTTTTGCCTTTAGCTTTCCATTTATGGCAGAAAGAGTGGCCATCCCATTAATCTGGCCAGCTGAATGAATCAAGGTTGCTTTACATCCTCCACAGCCATTGCCTTGTAGCAAGAAATAATATCGGCAAGATTCTCCTTTCAGTTCAATTTCTGGAACTTAACAAACATCAGGACATAACTGTGAAACACTCTCAGGAAAACAGCTTTAAAACAAACTATAATCCACCATAAAAATTCTTCCATTTGCTTTCTTCTGTTCTGTGAGAAATCTTACTAATATCTTTTGAGGAGACACAGTAACTACAGGTGAAGTTCAACCCCTGTAAAGCTCCAAACTGAAGAGTAAAATAAATTAACTATAGCAGCAAAGCTCAGCTGCTCTATGCTGCTGGCTTAGAGCAGCACCCAAAAACCAGCACTGCACTCTTGTGATGAGGGGCAGCTTTCTAATGCAGACTACAAAGTACACCGGGAAACTCTGACCACCAACCAAGAGAAGTTTTTAACTGCACTAAGTAACAGGCAAGCCCTTAACTGGCAAAGTTACATTTTTACCATGGAACACTGAAGAGACCTTTTTGTTCTGCTAGGTAAAAACAGGCCTTTCTGCATATGTGCATTGAAGTAATGTAAGTGTTCAATGGAAGAACACACAGATGTAGAAGGAAATATTGTACACGCTCTTCCCAAGGACACTGCATTATTCATTAATAAAAGCTTCACTCCCTTCTTTACCCTTGTGCCTGGATAAGAGATAAAGACATTCTATTTTTAAACATTGGCATATAGTATGCAGTTTTGAAAGTAAATTAATGTGGGACCTGACAGTAACAGTGAAAGAATGGGTTTGCTATCTTTTTACACAGAAAACATTTTATAGCACCTTGATAGACATAGAAATTGAGAGAATGAATACTTTTTGATGTACTAAGTTTCAAAAGTAAATTAATTTCATAATTAAATGTCTCAATAATTAACTTGACAGGAACTTAACATTTATTAGTATCATAAATTTTTGTTAGCAACAAATACAAAATATTCCAGTGTTTCTTGAAAACTTTAAGTTGGACACAGAAGGGAAGAGAGGGGGAAGCCCCACTACCTCAATATATAAATTCAGAAAAAGAAAAAAGAGCAATAAAGAAAAAAAGATTCCAGAAATGTTTTCATATTGTCCTGTTCCCTCTGTCATTTGAAATATATTCCTTTTCCAGTTTATCATGGCATCTCAAAGCTGATTCCTCATGGGTAAGCTTTTATTTTGCATTTTAACCTTAGCATTTGAGAACTACCAATTCCAAGAATTATACCTTCCCACAGATGGATGAGAATAAGGATTCACAAATCCTTAGGACCGTCAGATTAGTGGTAGCTAATAAAAAATCAGTAGTTCTCAACTAAACAAGAAAATACATTTAAACAGCCACATTTCTCCTCCTATACTAAATTTTACACAGGAGGCTTAATAAGAACCTATTGTGTGTTACTGATCACAGAATAGTTAATACTTGTACAAAACCTTTCCACTGGAGCACAGGACAAATATCCTGCAGACACTGGGGATCTTGTGCGCATTTGACTGCATCAGTAGTATCTCTCCAATAAATACAAATGCTGCTGCTATGACCAGCTCTATAATCACATCCTCTCTATCATTTCCAAACAGGCAGAGATAAATTTCAGTCTATATACTGCCAGCACCCATTTTATAATTAAGCTTCTTGTCCTGTCATACAACTCTTCCTAATTCCTCTCAATTTTTTCCTGTCCCTAAACCTGAAATAATATCAGTCATCAATATGAGCCATTTTCATCAGCATATTTGTTTTAAAAAGTTGTCTTGAGTTGGCAAGAAAAATAGTAACTGTTCCTTGCAATCTACACGGATTATATATTAGACCATGTATAAACAAGATCATGAAAGAAAGCAGAATCCAGCACCTCATCCTGTCCTAGATAAGTACTTAAGCACTGGGCTACCACCAAGTTCATTTTAGCCTGATGTTTTCAAGTGCCTACAAACCTCACAGCCACTGCTTGTACAGTGCCTCTACTTGCAGGGCACATTTACTGGCCAACTGAGAAACTTCCCCCAGCCTTGATCTGTACTGATTCTCTTCTCTCACTTTCTGAATCAGATTTCTAAGCACTGGCACAGTGCATAGGAGGAGACAGCTGCCATCAGTACAGCCCCATAAGGAAGGAGCACGTTCCCAATCACAAGTTTAGCACACGGCTCTCAGGTGAATGGAGGCATTCAGCATTTCTTAATATTCTGTATTTTCCCAGGAAGAGATTGAAATTAAATGCAAGTGCACTGAAGAACCTCTGGAAATGCTTAAATGAGAAGGGAAGCACCTCAGTGAAGCACACTGGAATTCCATCTGCAGAAGTAAACCTCTGTGCCTGTGGATTTTACAATCACCTTAGAAAGATGTCTGGAAATTGGATCTTAACTGACAGACAGGACACAAAAATGGTTTAAAGGAGATGCTTTGTTTCCCAAAACTTGCCACGATGTTGTTATTGTTTTTCCTCCAAGTTTGCATAGCTGAACTTGCATTCACCAAATCTTCTCGTGTCCATGAAGATTACAATAACTGACTTCATTTCATTGAACTTAAAAAGAGAATCCCAAATGTACAGAAAAAAATCACCATATATATATATACACACACATACATAAAACCACAACCAAATACACGTACCAGAAATGACCTTGGGTTTCTTAGCCATATATTCCTTCCATTTCTTGGTGCTCAGCTGGGCAGGAGATGGGACCACTACACTACTTACATTACATGGCAATGTAAATAAAGCTCCTACCTAAATAGGGAGATGAAATACAAAACATGCAATATTAGTGAAACCTGTTTTACATTTGATTCTTGAGCTACTGATCTGGTGTTATTTCAAATCTACTTGAAATGAAGAAAAATATCTCTGCTTAACACATCTGTCATTCACATCAATCAAAATGGAATTCCATTTGACACAAAAGCTGCAAAAATTGTGGTTAGTTTTTGGTCCAGTTGAAAGATCATTCACTGCTGAATTTCCATTTCATACACAAAAAGGTATTTATTATGTATTGCAAGTCTCTCAATAATCTGGCTACAAACACTTTTGTAGAGTAGTATCCAGAATGAAAAGAGAATTCAAAGGTAATAGTTGGCATCAGTGGCTCTGCATTCCTTTGAAAAAAATTCCTTTTCCTTTCCTATTACCCTTGTCCCTTAACCAGATACTGGACTATGTTTATGTCTCTAAGCAGACTTCAGGCTAATAAGCACTATCAGAAAAAAGGCACACATATTTGAATACTCAAGCAATAAAACAATGTTGTTGCAAGTATTGGAAAAGCCAACAAACATGTAATATTTCCAGCAGCAGACTGAAAAAAATCCGTATGAGACACTGCTGTTTTCAAAATATATTTAATTCAACATGTGCAGACTCTAAAAAGTAACCTGAGAACGTGTTGTAACTGTTTGAGCTTCTTCTTTAAAAAAATTAGTAGAAATGCAAGGCCTTAAATTGTAAAAGGTGTTTTCAGTGTTCCTAAGTAAAATGAAGATTACCTGCGATATTTACCAATATAAAACTATTTAAAAAGATATTTTTGGTACAGCATTAGAAAAAGGACCTTTTCCATTTCTGGCTAAGCTAATGGAGAATGGAGTAGCAGGGGAGAAAAAGAGTTACTCAAAACCCAAATAAACTGAAAATTAAACATACAGCCTGATAATGGGATACCATCTCCACAGGAAATAAAAAACATATGTTATTAATAATACCTGTATCAGCATTTTCAAATTGGAGGTTTTGTTTTGATTGGCATAGATTTATTTTATAAACACTAAAAAACTTTCCTAAACAAGATGCATTACCCTGTAAGTAAAGGTGATAGAACATTCAGGAAAAATATCTTCAAACTAATACTGTGGCTATGAATAATCTCACTATCCCTCCAAGGCAGAGGAGGGAAGGAAAAAGTAGGATTGTAAATGTTTCATGAACTCTTTTTATCCAAAATCAGAATAATCACATGTAAAATAAAAAAGCTTACCATTTCACAGTAACTAGATACATTTGGTAGGCTGCACACAAGCCTGCCTTTTGCTAAAAAAATCAATAGTTCAATTATGGTAGCAGAGAAATTATCTGTCAGGATAGGATTAAAAATTAGAAAATGTTTCAGGAGATTGAAATTTAGCTGACATAAAGAGAAAACTGTTCAGTGGGTATGTATAGCATGGACTTTAAAATCCATACTTGCTTTAGAACTAAATGTTCAAGAAGCTTATATAGAAACTAGGTTTAAAAATATTATTCCTGTATCTTTTACAGGCAATATACATACCTTCATTTTTCTGCTATACATAAATAAAATGTTTTTACCTTCCCAGAGAGAAAAGAAATCTGCTCCAAAAGCAATGTAGACGTCTCCTTGGTATTCTTTCTTGACAGGCTCCTGAACAGAACAGTTTAAGGAACCTTATCTTCACAAAGAACTATACACCTCTGTTTTACAAATCAAGTTACCACCATATTTGAAAGAAGCATTGCAAGTATCTAATTTTTGATACTACAGTATCACAAAACATAAAAAGCTCATCTTTCTTGGTAAAGTGATACACTTGAAAATTTTATATGACAAAATACTACACTGACATCTCTATTATAGACTGACAGAAACAGATATTTATATATTCAAAATCATGGCAGACTTACACATCCTAAGGTATTATTGGTACACCAAGACTAGTACCAAAAGTCCATACTTTTAAAAACCCATAGTAATATACCTTGAGATCTCTGCAGCACACACACTCAAGAGAGAACTCCTCTGCTGTATCTTGCCATAGATTTTGCTGCTGCACAATAAAAACATGATTTGTAGACAAATGTTCCTATATTTTGAAGCATGCTACCTTAATTCATTAGAAAGGCTTGAGTTTTTTTTAAAACTTATACAGAATAAACATATCTCTATTCTTTTCCCACAAAGAGCATGCACATCAACAGACAAATTATACTTGCAATAATATCAACAACACCTGGTTATTGGTAGTGTAATTTAAATTTCAAAATTTAAAAATCCAGTTGTGAAGAATCACTATGACTATTTTGGCAGGCTAAAATGGAATGAACCCTTGCCTGTCCTCATCTATCTGTTGCTTCCATGGGAGATCCTGATTGTTTTCTTTCTGCTATAGACAATTATCAGTAGTAGTTTAGATCCTTAAAAAAAGGGATACAGCTCAAATTCCAGATCTGATATAAAAATGGAAGGTAGATCAGACAGCATCACCATCTGTAAAAATTCCAGCGCAGGACCATAGTAATGAAAAACCTGAAAAGAAATCAAATAAAAACCTATATATATTACACTACATATGATTCTACCTCAGGAGAACTTCCTCAAGTGGTTTGCTGGAGGCATTAGCCTTACAGATAACATCTGAAAGAGGTATAAAGAAATACAAAAACACTTCACAATATTATATTAAAATAATTATATAAAAAACAAGGAAGGTATTTAATTTTGTTTAATAAATATGACTTTGTAGAAAGTCAACAATGTGCATCAAATGAGTTCTAGCTCTCACCCAAAATAAAATAAGATCTACCAAGAACAGACAAATGCAGTACAAAATACACATGTTTTAACAATGGAAATAACAAACTCTAAACTGATACCAATTTTCATAATGCTCATTTTGTTTTCATCAACACATATGATTGTGGAGTTCCCATCTATTATCTACTTCCAGTAGAAAACAACAACAGTGAAACAGCAACAGTGTAAAAAAAACCCCAAACCCAAACAAACTTTTAAAATTAAGTGGAAAAGGTTATATAAATACAGAATTCATAATTTAGCTATTTTGAGTATTAAACTGAACAAAGTCTCAATTTTTACTTGAAAAAAATCTGGTATTGTAGTCCTAAAGACAAACAGATGAAATTTTAAGAACCTGTTTTGAGAGCACACATGAACAAAAGAAGTATTCCTCAATCTTACCCAATCATTACTTCTATACTGAACTTTCAGTTCCAACTAAGGTTTACCCAATTACTACTTTTCTCAGGAAAGTAAAACAGATTAATTCTAAAACTCAAAGTAAGATCAAGAATAATACTTGCTTCTGGCAAAGCATCAGTATTCCTCGATTGCCACTCTTTTTTAACAGCAAAGCAAGAGCCTAAATTTGCAGTCCTGAATGTCTTTGCTGAAGTGCTCTTTATACAAAATTCTGGAAAGTCTACTCCTGATCCGAACTGGAAAAAAAAAAGAAGACAATAATTGTGTCAAAAAGAGAGAAAAATTATTTCTCTTCAGCCAGTTAGATGTGTTATTATTTTTAACAATTAGTATTATATTTGTTTCCATCAGATCCATGAAACTAAGAAAAAATACTAGACTTAGATAACCAACTACTAAATCCAAAACTGTAACAGTGAAAATGTAAACAATGTCACAAAGCTCTCCATTTTTGCAGAAACATTATACATATGCTTGCAGTAATGACTTACAATTACATGATAATGATTTGTGATAGATACAAAATTAGATTGTTTTGTAAGTTCTAAGTAAGTTCTAAGAAATATTTCAGAGGGGAGGCTCTGGATTTCTGAAGTTCAAATCTTGATGCATTGATCTCATTTATTATTTCATCCTGCCACCCACCCAGACAAGTTGCACATTACCTTTGAATTACATGGTTGAAACCAAATTTGGCTTAAGACATAAAATGCACTGCACAATAAATGCTTTAAATGAGGTACACAGATGCTTTAAAAAATAACCACAGCTGAAAAAAGTAATTTTACCTTTCTTTCCCATATCTGAATCTTTCCTCTCCAGAGTTCTTTTAAATCAATAATATTCATGATATCATCTGAAGATACGAAGTCTGCTGATAAATAGTCTGCAATCTTTTGCCAGCTACTGTAAAAATACAGAAGAATTAATCTTACTGAATTTAGCATTACAAATGAACATACAGAGCAGTTTGACTGAATTTACCTATGACCCCTTAGCACTAAACAATCTTGTGTACGTCAAGACAGACAATAAAGCTTTATATTACACAAAGTAAAAAAGTATTATAGAATTGCTCATTCAGGCTCTGTAAAGGAAGTTGTTCATATGCTCCACGAACATGACAGCAAAGAATTTTGACATCAAATAAGACTGGCAGTGGCAAGCTGCAAGCACAACATAGTAAGGTTGGGTGCTAAAAGCTGTAGCAAAGCCTGGTAGCCATCAGTGGGGCTATCACTGGTCCATCTGGATGGTTTGTAGTTAACCTTCTACATGGAGACATGACTGCAGCACAAACATTATCCAAATTCAACAAGAGAGAGAACAGCCAGTATCTGTGGGTTCTGGTGGCCATCTGACTTCTAAGGGAAGTCAGCACCATCAGCAGAACAAGAATAAGTGAAATAACTTTCATCAGAGATCCTCTATACCCAAATAACCTCACTTTACATAAAAGCCAGCAGAAAAATTTATTCAGTCAAAAGATGGTTCTACAGGATGATGTCAACAAGCACTGAGACCAAGTGTTTGTGGAAGTCACCGAGTAAGTTTCTTGTCCGCCACACACCTCAGGAAATACTATATAGTAGGTATATTATCTATTCTATCCAAGGACTGAACATTCACCTTTTTAGTTTTAAACAGTTTTATTAATTTAAGATTAAGCTTAAGCACATATTCTATGAAGCAAATTTGAATCTTTTGGCCATGGAGGGGAAGGAAAGTGCAGGAGACCTTGCCAAGTTATTCAGCCTCCACACAATCATTCACTGCATGGGATAAAAAAACCCAAGCCACTGAGGTTTATATGTTGAGACATATCATGGCCATTATATGCCAGTTAGAGGAGGATAGTAAGGAAATTACTGGACTTAACTTCAACTTGAATTAATAGTCTCAGTAACTCTTCATAATAACAGAATCTTGAAAAGCATACAGGAAGTAATAGAGCATTTTTACTCCATTTTCAAAAGGGACAAATGAGACACTCTACTTTCCCTCCCTGAAATGTAATACCAAAGGTAATATAAAATTTAAAGTAAAACCAGCAGTAGTATGGATTCATTCAAAAAAAAACCCAGTAAAACTACAATCTATATATGATTATGTAGCATCATACAACTTGAAAACATTGTATCACACTGAAGCCACTAGCAACAGAAAGGGAAAATATTTTACCCTTTGCTCCCACAGAAAACAAGAAGTGCAGAGGACTGGCTTTTTTGCCTGCTTCTCTGGTTAGAACATGTATTTACAATAAATCAGGTTAAGTAATTCCTGCCCTCATACAATAACAGACAACTAATTTATGTATTTTCAAAATATACACATAAAGTACTCAAGATGCTGTTTCTATTTTAACCCACTGATCTATGCTAACACAAAACAGAAGTGGCCTTGTTTTAGCCCTAAAATAAATGCCATACCCTTTAGCATCACTTGCTGCAATAGTGATCTGTGCAGAGTGCCACTCTCTCAGGTGTTTCAGGGCACCGATAGCAGGTAAGCAGTCCCTTAACTTGGGTCCATCTCGTTCAACAGCCTGCAGGATTACATCAACCATTGCTCTGCCTATAAAACAGTTGTATATGACTAAAACTATCATGATTCAGTGAATCAGTCAGTCATTTAAAGATAGAATAGTATTGGTTATCATTGACTGCACTAAAACAGGCAAAAAGATCACATAACTTCAAGATTTAAAATACTTTTCACACATTTTAGCTCATCTCTTGCTGCTCCTCTTAGATGAACACAAAATATTTCACCATTCCCTCAGTGACTGTGGTTCAATACCCTTCGCTCTCACTCAGCACTGATAAATGAGATTTGTCTCCTGTACAACTAAGCTATGTCATTTTCCTACTTTTAACACTCTAAACTGCTATTTTTCATTCTTCTTGCATTCCTATGCTATTCCAAATCAACTTCTGCAACACTATATAACCCTAACATGCAAGGTGATCTGTATCTCCAGTTTACAAAATCCAAACCCAACGATTCTGATGCATTTTCCTTCTCATCTTCTTGGCTCCCACCCACAAGCAAGCGGTTGTCAAATCAGATGTAAGCCTGATGTCAACATCTTCCTTTTTCATAATAAGAAACTTCCTATGTTGAGTTTTGTATTGCTTACTGTCTACAATTACTTTGGTACCATTTCAGATGGATAAATTTATTATACAAATAGGTATCTTAAATTCTACTGAACTACAGCCTGCCAAAGAAACAAGCAGCAAACTAGTCCTCAAGCTGATCTGCAATGCCAACCATGTTCAAGTTCCTAAACTACCTGCAAGAGCTGCATTATGTTAATTCAGCTACCAAATTAACACCCTCTGAACTTTTCCATTCACTATGCTTTTACCAGATGAATTTTTAGAGCAGTAACTAACAAGATAAACTCCAATACGACACTTTTTAAAGACAGGTTACCTGGGGCAGGCAGTTTATCAGCTAGTTGATGCAGACTTTCAGCAGCTTCATCATAGATACTGAAAATGAAGAACAACATGTTCAG
This sequence comes from Corvus cornix cornix, assembly GCF_000738735.6. Classification (NCBI taxonomy): domain Eukaryota; kingdom Metazoa; phylum Chordata; class Aves; order Passeriformes; family Corvidae; genus Corvus; species Corvus cornix. The sequence continues at coordinate 141,519,346 of NC_046333.1, read as the reverse complement.
AACCAAAATATAAATGAAGTCATTTAGAAACACAATAGTAATGAATAGTACCTGATGTAAGTATCTTACATCTTTGAAACTCTGCACAAACATACCTAGGCTATGAGAAATCATCTCTTCTTTTACTGAGACAGAAGAAGGCCTAATGACATCAAAATAATCCGAAGGAAAACTGGAAGTAGGATTCAAGGCGAATTAGCAATAAATTTTTGTATATATGTTAGCTGTTAGGAAACTGTTCAGTTATCCTATAAAAATAATCTGTAACTAAAAAATTTAAAGCTATGCTAAACAAAATTAAGTATTTTCAGTACTAGTAGGGGATTGTTCATAGTTAACTCTTGCTTCGGTAGTAACTCCCACTTGTTAAACTTCTTGATCCCCTTGGGTCATCACAGTTAGATGTCAGAACATTATACTTTAAAGAAAAATACTAATACACATACTCAGTCAGAGACAGTGACTCCCAACTGTTACTGTCATCTTCCTCAAAATTTTGTGTGGTTCCCAGGTTCTCATCAATGCTTGTTTGGTATGAGTCTTCATTTTTCTGTGAGTCAACATTTATTTCCTCCCAGTCAGAACTGCAGAACTAATCAAACAAAAAGACTTAAATAAGCAAAAAGAATTTTGAACGTCATGGTTTTAACTTGTTCTATAGAGAAGCAGACAGTTGAGGAACTTATACTCTAAAAGAAGTGTGCCTTACCTGATAATAACCACAAATAACATGACTTGCAAAATACCATTTCTTTGTGCCTAGAACACCAGCCACTGAGCATGCTGCAAAGAGATAAAACAATTATTTAAATTAATCAATTCACTACAATCTATTCTTCCTATTACAATTAACATCTCTGTTGAAAGACTCTGTAAGTCATTTAATATGCAACAATTACTTGAGTTCTACTTTCCTTTGGTACCGTAATTAAGTTCTAAACATATTAAGGAGTAGGTAAGTGTCTTGGCAAGTGTCTATTACTGACCCTCTGACTGTTAGTAAGTAAGAAAACCTTTGACCTCTTCTCTATTCTGGGTAATATTGCTTTCTATTTGCATGTTCTGTAACATACCTGAACTAAATGACAACTTTCATAAAAATGATTTACAGAGTTCACAAAATGAGACGCTCTATCAACATTTCTATGCAATAAAAAGCACAGAAGTTGAAAACAGCTTAACATTCCCATCTTCGTGAATTTTAAGAGCTTATAGTGGTTTTCCCACATGAATCCCAATTATATGACATCTGTGACAAGATGAGCTTATAACAGTAGATATATAAATCAAGTAAAGAAGTAAGAAAGCACTTTTTTAACAAAAAAAACCACAAAACAACAAAACACCAACACCCAGCCCCTAAGAGTACTACAGCAGATCTTAAGAAATCTATTCTAAGATGAAAAACTGATTTAATATTCATGGATTAATGTTCTGAATTGTTACCCAACAGACAAGTATTGCTTCTACCGAAAAAATCAGAAGATGTTATAGGAGTAATTAAAGTATTATGCTTCCCAGTGACATGAGAAACAATCGCTTTCCTATTCTTTGCTCAACTGGACTGAAATTTGTCAATTTTTCAAAATCCTTCCCTTTCATTTCTCGCATCCAGTCTATCTAATCATCTCCTAACACCTTAGCTGCTGACATAAGTTCTCCACAGAAACAGGAGCAGCAGGAACAGGCCCATACTGCAGCAACTGGGTTTACTTAGATTTCTGCCTTGTTTCCCCTAATAAAACATGCATAGGCCAATTCCTTGATAACACTTGCCCTTACTGTCCATTGCTAAATTTACCTGGGAACGTGCTCGCATGCGCATTTATTGATGCATTACAGCTTTCTTTCAGGAACTGACACACGTTTGCAGCAGTTGCAGCTAGGAAAGAAAGTATTTCTTAAAACTAATGAATTATGGAAGTTAAATCTTACTTTCCTGCAAATACAGTATAAATTTCAGTGTGATTTTGGAAGGTGAGTTTAGGGGAGAAGGGGGAAAGGGGTTGGCTGAGTTTTTTTAAGAGAAATGTCACCTGCAGATTTGCAGTTTAAAAAAGCAAATTTTCCTAAATTCTCCTTTAGGTCATGCTCAGGAACGCATTACATGGCAGCATAGCAATAAAGCAGGAACCCCCCCCGAAGTTTCTGCAGGTTAGAGGCACCAAAGCCTTGCAGCCTGAAAGCAAAGGGGTGTTCAGGAAGGCAGGCGCCAGGAGAGCCCCGCGGACACCAGAGCAGCGCCCGCCCGCCCGCCCTCGCCCAGCGCCCGCCGGGCCCCGCGGCCTCCAGCCCCGTCCCCCGGCGGTACCTGCGGCGGTCGCTGCTGCGGGCCCGCCCTCGGCCCTGCGCTCGCCCCAGCTCAGGAGCAGCACGTAGCGGTCCATGGCCGGGCCGGGAGCGCGGCCGCTCCGGAGGCGCCGCTCCGGAGGCGCCGCTCCGAAGGTCCCGCGCTGCCGGCCGGGCACCGCCCCTCGCAGGGCAGCGCTTCCGCTTCCCGCGGCCCCGGCGCGGCGCTGCCTGCGCGCCGTGCGCCCGGCGGGATGGCGAGTTACACCAGGGCGGCCCCAGGTGAGCGGGGCCTCCCCCTCGGGCCGGCCGGGGCGTTCGCTGCCTCTGGGACGGGACCCCGGGGCCGTGAGGGAGCGGGCGGGCACGGAGGGTTCCCAGGCCCCAGTGGAGCGCCGCGGGGCTGCCCCCGGTGTTGGTCCTGAGGGTCCCGCTGGCAGGAGCCGCTGTGTGCGGCACGTCTGGGGGACAGGAACTCCCGCGGGCGGCGGCTCGGGCTGTGCGCGGTCTGAAAGGTGCGTGTGGGGGAGCCGTGCCCTTCACCGGGAGGGAGAGAGACCTTGGGCGTTAAATATGCTGCAGTTCAAGTAGCGATAATGGAAGCTTGCAGCAGGAGATCTGCGTTTTTGAAACAAAGCCGTCAGGGCCGGTAACCTTTCGGTGGTGTTACACATGTATACATCGCACTGCAGTGTGTGTATCGCAGTGCTCTGTCCTTTTAAAGGTTATTTGAAGGGGGTGGTGCTGAATATTTCTTCTAGTATTTTTGAAGGTAAAAGAAGTGTTGGTCTAATAAATTAAGCTAGATTATGGTAGCGTGAGCTTTTACTGTGATAAGTACTGACCCTCTTTCTTTTCAGCAATGGGCTACTTTTGCCAGAGCCTGGTACCTCCTCGATGCGAAGATGCAGCCCCCAGGAAAAATAGCAGCTGCCACTGTAATGAGACTCGAAGGCAGACATAAACCTATTTATCATGCACTAAGTGAGTATTGCAATGGATGAGAGCAAATTTGCTTTTTTTCACATGCGTGTTTTTTCCAATTTCAGTTTTAAAATCAAGCCTGCTATAAAGGATTACATTTTTCAATTGTTTGTAAATTATAAATGAATTGGTTTTCTTTCTCATCTTTTTCCGTCATACCCCTCCACAACCTAATGTTGTTTCTTTACCAATATATATAAAGGATATTATGATTTTGAAATTCATTTTGAGTAGCTGAATTACAGTGGGCTGTTCTTTCATTTTTTTAAAAACCTCAGAACATGTTATGTTAATCTTACCTGTAAAAATTTAGTTCACAGGGCACGTAATGAAACATCTGAGTGCTACCTTTCAGTAGGTACACAGCACCAGGGTCTTGGAGTGCTTCATTCTGAATAAGGTGCAAAGAAGTCCTGTTTTCAGGAGGCAGTGGGCACAAACTGAAACACAGGATGCTCTGAACATCAGATAAGATATTTTTTACTGTGAGAGTGACTGGAAGTCATTGCCCAAGAGGTTGTGAAGTCTCCATCTGTGGAGATTTTCAAAAGCTGGTCCTGCTTTCACCACGGGGTTTGGATGACATGACATTCAGAGGTCCCTTCCTGCCTCATACATTCTGTGATGAGGAGATTGGTACCTGTCTGATTCTTAAATGGGAAACAATCATTGTTGAAAGATACCTTTCAATTTAATGGTTTAAATAAAACCATAATTTTGTTTTTCTGCAGATTAGAAGATTCAGCTATAAAGATGCATCTGTAATCTTGTTCATTACTTGTAATGCTGTAGTGCCTGTCTCATGGGGATAAGCATTTTATAAATAATAAAAAGTTGATCCTTCACACCACTGGTACAGTGTTTCCTGTAATATCCATGCAAATTTTTCCAGAGACATTGCTGAAACATAAAGGAAGCCTTGAAGTTTGCTCATACATGTAAAGTGTACATAGCAAAATTATACTCGATCTATTTCGTAATGGGAGGTAGGATTTGTAGTGTTGTGGAGACTTTTAAATGTCAGAGTTCTGCTGTTGTAAATTTTGCTGTATCCACAAGATGTCACTGGAGACTTAAGGCTGTCTTGAGAAATAAAGCAGACACTGAGAGGAAAATGTTTTGGTTGCCCTGTGCGAAAGAACTGTGATACTTCTATGTCTGTGAAGTTTTAAAATCTTGGAAAGAAGGACAACTTTATTTGGTTTAAAATATTCTGTAAATCAGTACTAATGCTTTACACAGGTTGGCACCAATTGGTTGGTTACTACTGCTGAGACATTTAGAAGGACAAAGTATGCAGGAACTCGTGGTTGATGTACCTGATGCTTCTTTTCTTCTTTTTTTGAACTAAGAAATATTTTAGCGTCTGTGAGATAACAGCTCCTTACACAGAATAACATCATGGGGATTTTTTTTTGTTGTTTTGTTTTTAAATGGTATTAATATTTGTTAATTCAGTGCTCATGGAAGTGAAAAACTGTTGGCCACAATTTTCTTAGATGAGCTTATTCTTTCATCTTTCCAGCCAAAAAACCAAAAAGTCATGAAGTTCAGTGTCAGTTCCCTGATATTTATGTAGACAGAGAGCATTTTTAGAGCTGAACTGTCAGCAGTGAAAGGCTGCAACAGCAAAGATGTGTAAATTGCATTTGCACTTCAGCTGTAATTGAAAGTGGAGCATTAAAAGCACACAAGATTAAAAAAAAATAAAAAACCTTAAATAAGGTGTGAAAATTGCTTTGATTAATTGCTCCTATAAAAAATGCATGGTCAGTTTAAGCCCTGCTTTGTGTAGCTGCTTTGTTACCGACTCAAAAATGTTTTAGTCAGGTGAGCCTCTTCAAATACTTGTGTTCTAATAGGGTGATGCAAATGGGACTGGACAAATCATTTTCGTTTTAGTTGAATGTGTGGTTACAGCTTATACAGCTGATCAAGATCATTACTTCTGAAATTAAAAACTACATCTTTTCTCCTATTTACGTGGTTTTTTGAGATAATACAGGTTTTCTTAGCACTTCATTAGTAAAGAAGATCCACTTAACTGTTTCTGGCAGGGTGTTGATGATAAATTACAGACTTTGCATGTAAAAAACTTCTGATAATAAAGTTACTGGTGTATCTCTAAACATACATGTATATGCTGTAACATTCACTCCTGTTTGATAGATGAAAATGTGGGGGTTCTCCCAACAGAGTTGTTTTTAGGGTTTTCCCCCCTGCCTTTCCCTCAATGCAGTATTTTTGTTTCTTTTATATATTTAGCCTGAAAGTGTAACTACGTAATAGAAGTATTTTACTTACCCAAATTGTTCAATCCTTCAGTAAGCACAGATACTGTTTTTATGAAAAAGTAAAATTAAAAATATTTAGGATCATTTGGAATTAACCTTTTTTTTCTGTGGTTCTTTTTTTTTTTTAGTATAGGTACATATGCAGCATAATGTGTTGAATAGGATAGAAATTTGCCCATAAGCCAGATTTCCAGATTTTAGCTGAATAATTGCAATGGTTTAGTCGTCTGGCTTGATGGTATTTTACCTTCTCACCTGCCTTCTAAACTGATAGTGCTAAAAATAGTAATTAAGGTTGGTATTTAAATGCTGATTTGGATGTTTTGACTTTAAAAGCTCAGATTTTAAATTTGAGTTTTATGGAAGGTGTATTTATGTGCTACTATCTATGTATTGTACACATAATAGTTGTTTTGGTTGATTCCCTCTGTGGTTTTCTTCAATATTTTCCACTTATTTCTACCTTGTAGATGACTGTGGAGATCATGTTGTCATAATAAATACAAGACATATTGCCTTCTCTGGTAACAAATGGGAACAGAAAGTGTATTCTTCACATAGTGGGTAAGCTTTATAGTAAGTAAAGCTTCTGGTAATGAGCTTGTGGTAAATTTAATGTCATATTTTCTTAATAGTTGAAGTCCTTTTTAGCATATTGCTTTAAAAGGGAATGCTGGCTTAAACTTTTAGGGTTTTTTGTTTGTTTGCCTGTCTGCATGTGTTAAGATATTTAAAATGGCATAAACCTTTTTCTTCCTTTCTTTTTTTCTTTCTTTTTGTTTTTTTTTTGTTTGTTTGTTTTTGTTTTGTTTTGGTTTTTTTTTTGTTTGTTTTGTTTTTTGGGTTTTTTTTTTATTTTTTTTTATTATTTTTTTTATCCCCAGTGTATGTTGCTAGGGAAATTAACTCAAAAGTAGTCAGGGAAATTGAATAAGTTAACAGAATTGGTGAGCCAGGTTGTGTCTTGTGTTAACCTCTGGACTCAATGATCTGGGCTGTTCTGTTTACTGTGTAATAAAAGGTAATTTCATTGGCACTACACATTTAAGATATATATATTGTCACCAACTTCAATTACTTTATCCTATTAGGACCTATTTACCTTGCAGGAAATACTGAATCAGAGGATGAAAAGAAAAAATTGGAAAAACAATTTAAAAATGAAACACTCTCCAGCTGTACTGATGTGCAGTACCTTGTTATATACAGTAGTGTAAAATACATTATTCTGGCAGACATAACTTGTTTACAGTAGAGACTGCAATCATCAATGACAGGGTGTCAGTGATCAGTTCAGTGCTCCTGATCAGTAGTGTTACTACTACATAATAATCTCTAAATGTCACAGTGCATCCAGTTGGAAGATCGATGAATCACATTGAGAAAGCTGATTTTGCTAGTGCTAGTGGTGCAATCCTGAAATTGCTGAATTGCTGAGAAATTCTTGTTGAGAGCTGATGGAAATTATTGTGTGCTTTTTTTTTTCCTCCACCTCCCCTATGACTTAAAATTTTCTCTAAAATCTTAACATGTAAGTTAAAGCATTTGCATAAGTATCTAAGTTGGTTTTGAATAAGTAAAAAAATTGCACACTTAAAACTAATATTTAAGTCCATGCAGCTCAGTGGACATGTCTTCATGATGCTGGGCTTATTTTGATTTCACTTGGGCTGATTCCTAATGATGTAATTCAATCAAAATGAAACTCAGCTTTACCTGACTTCCATGTAATTTCTTACTGCATGTTATCAGGTCATTAAAAGCTTATGCATAAATCTGAATTACTGTAGCTTCAATATGTGATATAGGCTTTAGAAAGATGGGTCCATTGCAGTAAAACTAAAATTTTATTACTGTAGATATGCCAAGTCTTACTATAGCAAGAAAATAATAAATACAGTTCAAAATGGATGTGTCTTATGTCAGCCACAGACTGGTTGTGAGTCTTGATCATCTGGAAATATTGCAGAGTTCTGTATATCTTATTCCTGTTTTATTGTATAGCTGTTATGGTGTACTTGATAAGCAGTTTTAAAAACATACCCATCTGCTTGTGAAGCACAAGCTTTTTCATACTCAAGTGAATAAATAAGAACATAGAAGTGGTGTTAAAATTAGATAGTTGACAGGATAAATAAAATACAGTTTTTGGCCTCGTGAGAACATCTTCCTTTTCTGAGTCCCTATAATACCATTACACCATCGTTCAAGATGTAGTGATACTTATGTTAACATCGTGCTTGAGCGTGAAGAATTCAGCTTGTATGTTTGCTTTGTTTTTCTAGTTATCCTGGTGGTTTCAAACAAGTGACAGCCACTCAACTCCATTTGAAGGATCCAACTGCTGTAAGTGTTTTCCCCTTCTTCTCTTTCATTTGTGAAACTGGTTGGTTTCAAGTTAATTAGTTCTCCTAAACAAATGGGATCAGTTAGGTATCTAAAGTTAAATTACACACATTCTACTAATGGTTCTTAGAAGCTTGGCTTGGGACACCATTTTTGTAAACAGCATTTCTGGGGTTAGATTGTAGGTTGTGTATTTTTGTCCAAAGGAGCAAATCAAGCTTGTTTGCTTCACTAATTTTTCACTTATTTACTTCCTTTTAGTTTCAGGGGTCTGACCTTTCTCATAAGTGAACTGCCATAAGTTTGAGTTAGCTAAACTGTACTTCAGCTTAATGACCCTACTGCTTTTGCAAGAGCCAGCAAGAATAATGCTAATCTTAAAAAAGTTAGAAAGTGCATCTGCCTCTTTTCCCAGTGAAATTCAACAGGAGGTTTTAAGTGATGATGTTTTTTTAAATCTTTTCTGCAATGCTGTGTATTCATGGTCTGTGAAGGAAATGGAAACGATGGTTATGTTGAACGTAAGCATCTTTGTTGTCTATGTTAGACTGTTTAAATTCTGAAATGCAGTGTTCATGTGTTTGTACTGATAAAAAAAATAGGGATCCAGATTGGCATGATCCATTTTGACATGTTGACTTACACAGTTGTAGAATTACTTCTACTAGGGTTTTGAATGGACAGCATTGGAGGACTGAATTCTCGTTAAGTACTAATGTTTCAGAGCATGATACAAGACCCACAGAGATTAATAGATACTTACGTTCAGTTTTGACTTTGAAATGCTTTTATATGGGCCACTTTATGTATAAAATATAAAAGTGTTTCTTCATTTTCCTAGATGTAGTGGTTTGGTTCAAAATATCCATTACTTACTTATTTTCCTTCTGTGAGATAAGAATTAGGAGAAAGCAAAGCAGGCACAAAACTTAAAAGAATATAAAGAAGTTTATTAACAGACCTAAAAGGAAGGAAAAAAGTCAGACTAAACCTTCAGAACACTTTTGTTCCCCCCACCTTTCTCCCTTCTCCCACTGACAACACAAAAAGACAACCCTTGAGATTTTCAGTCAGGTTACCACCTCTATAATAATCTTTTTCAGTTCACTTAGGGAGAGGAGTCTCTCTTGCTCATGCTATGGAGACATCTCCACAAGAAGTTCTCTCATGGCTTCAATGTCACAGCGACACAGCCGCCCAGGTTGGTTCTCTGCTCGCATGTGAAAGTCCCTTCCCTCGACTCACAGCTTTCCCCACAACTGTTCTCAAGGGTCCAATCTTTGCTAATGGGGTACCATTTTAAGGATGAGCTGTTCAGAAGCAAAGGTTCTCTTCACCCATCTCTGGGAGCATCTTCATCTCTAGGAACAGAGGTGCCAGAGCAGAAGTGGGTTGTCCACCCCACCTCCTCATGTCACACAGGAAATTCCACAGCCACTTTGTGGGATGTACCTTCTCTCTGGGGAACGTCCGCATTTGGTAGCAGAGTCTGTGATCTGTACTGCCGAGATTCGGAGAATGCACTCTTTCATCTCCTCCTTGAGCTCCTGGTGATTCTTCTCCATCTTATCTTCCACTTTCTGCATAGGTGTTTCCACAGCTGCAATTCTTGCAGTATGTTGGGCCTTGGCATATGCCTATTGCACACTGCTAGGTACTGTAGAGCAGCAGGTAAAGGTAGAGGGGCAGGAAGATAAATCAACAGCAACATATCAATGATTTGGAAATCCTGGTTTGTCCCAAGTCTGCCTTATACAAGTGCCAGTACTCAATAAAAAAGTGATCCGCCATATGAATTTGCCTGGTTTCTGTTTTTACTGTCACACCTTCTTTAAATAAAGTGAAACTAAATCCTACATTTCCATATAATGTTCTGTCTATAATTTTTCAAAACAAATGGTTTTGCAAGCAGCCTCCAAGATAGTTGTCATTCCTTTGGGAATTACTGGTAGTTCCATGTCTAAAATGGATTCTTCAATATATTTCATTTGAACTTCAGGCAGATGCTGAGCGCTGGGAGGCAGTGTAACACAACTTGTTAGGACATGAGAATGGGATGTTCTCTCAATTACCTTCTGGCATTCATTCTGAAATACCTCTTTTCTTGCCAGACTCATAGATGAATTTCTCTGCAAACAGAAGAGGATTAAATGCATTGCCAAAAATGAGGCATGTTGAACAAAGGCTCAGGAAATGGTGATGTGGCTCAAGTCTTGGTCTCATTTAGCAAGAGACACTATTTTTTTTAACACAATGGTGGAGAGTCTTCAGCAATTAACTCTGTCATTCAATTGAAAATGAAGCATTCAGTTGTCTCATAAAGATATCTCAGACGTGTTTTTGTCATAATTAGTAGTAGTGGATGGTAATTTGGCAAGATACAGTCTGTATTTGTAGCTGTAACAGATTTTTATGGCTAGAAATACTTGTTTACTAGTTGAATTGTTTTGGTGTGAAATGCATTGGGATATGACAAAAATGGAAATTATGATGATGTTTTATTAACAGGTTTTATTTTTAGAACTAGCTTTTAAAACCTGAAAAAGTAGTACTGTAAAGAGAACAATGCCAGCCCGAGTAACATACGGATCTTCAAATCATAATCTAAGTGACACATCGTTATTGTGGAGACTTTTATATATCACTTTATTTCACTTCCTTTTTCTTTCAATTACATTAAATTCAGTTCCTGTGAAGCCAGTGGAATTAGGAAGATTGTAAGAAGCAGGCTGTATCTTCCTGTGGCATCCAAATGTTCATTTTGTAAAGTGTTACTTTTGTCTTAGAGGCTACTGCTGTTTCTCTGCCCTTGGACTTACTGGCTCCTGCTAATTCATCCTGGTAGTGCCTCATTAGATGAGTCATCATTGCTTTTGGAAATAGTGCTGTTACAGAAATTAAGGCACTAAATTAATGGAAGAGACTATTTCCAAGGAAAAAGATGTTGTAAACTTGTGCGGTGCTACATAGAGATTTTCCAGTGGATTTGACTATTTTCAGTTTATGTAAGACTTCCTGAGTGTGTGTGTGTATAGTAGGACTGTAGGAATGCTTAGCACTGTCTTGACTTACGTATATCTAAATTCAAATATACAAATCCCCAAGATAAATATTTTTCTGTTAGTTTTGTTTCTAGTATACAAAGTGTTTCTAGGAAAAACTGGTTCACAGCTAATGGCTGGTTAAAAAGATTGTAATTTGATGCAAAATGGTATAGTTATGCTTATGTGGGGGGGCTGAAAGCCATATGTGTAGTTGTCAGAATTTAGACAAGGTTGCTGTAGTATCATCCCTGACCATTTCTAGCTCCTTCTTAAGGTACCACCAAGGTTGATGATCTGATACTCTCACTTAATGGAGGCTGACCCCACTGTATCTCTCATATTTGGAGCCTGATATTCTTGCAGGTGGTAGTTAGTGCTTCAGAGGGATTGTGCTGAATTTGAATGTACATGTGCCTTTTTTTAAGGGCCATAGGATGATTCAAATTGAACAGAACCTCAGGAAATCTCTAGTCCAACTTCCTACTTGAAGCAGTGTCACCTGTTAGGTCCGATAAGGCTGCTGGGGATTTATCCAGACAGATCTTGAAAGCTTCCCATGGCAACCATTTGTAATCCCTGACTTCTCTACTTCGTTGAAAGGAATAAAAAACTTCATGTGTTTGATCTCTGATGTATAATTTTGTACCTGAGATTGGAAAAGTACTACTTTTTTTTTTTCCCACTGCTAAGTATGTTTTATGTTAATATGGGGCAGTGAATGCAAAAAGAAGTCTGTGTAGTTGATGTTTTGTACAGAGCTTAGAGTTTCTTGTTCATTTTGCCAAGTTTTTCAGGACTTCAGAAAAATTTGGGTTTATGCAAGGGTGAAAATTAGTGTGTTGACAAAAAGATACCAAAAGTACTGTCTAGCACATTTTTACCTTAAATATGTGTGAGTTCATTCAGGAGTCATGAGGAGAGGAGTGTCTCTGAATCTGTTTAATTTCTAGTGTTTTCAGTTGTCTGCTCTTCTGAAGAATAGCAGAGAATAGTACTCATCTATTGGAGTTGGCTGGGCTACTTTAAGAAGTGCTTATTGAAGAAAAAAACCCAGCTTGTTCACATTTCTCTGACTTAGATTGAATGTAAATTCTTGGACCACCCATAAGCAAAACTGTTAAATATGTTCTTTAGGTGTACCATGAAACTTTATTGCTGTAGTTCAAAACAGCCACTCTGTTGTTCAGGTTAATATAATACTAATATTCTGTATGGCAGGAATAATACCTTAGGATATAAATGGGCAGGCAGCATTAACCTCTGTTGGAGGTTGCTAAAAAAATCTGATTGAAAGGTTTGGTGTGGTTTTTTTTGCCAGGACAATCTTTTGAAAATAAAGGAAACAGGTAAACTTTTTTATTTGAGGTGTAGGTGGTTGGAATGTGTAGAGGTTTGGGATTTTCTTGGCTTTTTTTTAAATAAAACTTGTGGAAGTTTTAGTTAGCTGGAAAACTGCTGATGCGCATGAGACCAGCTCTTTCAAAATTAGACTTCTAGGTACTTGATACAGAAAGACTAAAAGATGTAGTTTTAAATCTCAGATTTGAGAGGGAGCAAAGATTACTTGAAAAACATTCCTGGAAAAATCTTATGACTTTTCATTTAAATGCCTGCGAAGTAATATTGTCAGATCTAATCTATAGGAGTAGATAGTAATCCTGTTAGGACAGAGTTTACAATCAATTTTTCTTTGATTTCCTATTTGAAAGGTAGGCAAACTTGGCTTTTTTTTTTTTTTTTTCTGGCTGCATAAGAAACTTGACCCCAGAAAAGAAAAAGAAGAAATTATATTTGGCTAAGACCACATGCTCAGTGAGAGGATTGACCTTTGCAGTATTCAGAGGCTGTATTGCCTGTGACCTGCTAGGGAAGATTATTAAGTGAAGCAGGGTAGCTCTATGGAAGTGTGCCCGGAGGGAGCCTCCAGGGGTGTCAGGGTTTTGGTTTGTTCAGCTGCTGGCTCTGATGTGAAGGAGTTTAAAATGTTCTCATTCTCCTTTTGAATGCCCTTTAGCAACAGCTTGCACGTATAGACTTGCCATTATATCTGCCTAATAATGGTCTTTTGAAGAAAAGCTCAGACAGAAAACACAGTTAAATCTTGCTGTTAGTATTTGAGAACCTATTTTCTTTGCATCAGTAAGGAATAATTGATAGAATAATGTGTACATGCTAGAACAGTTAGTAGTAGCATTTTCTTCTATTACTAGGGAGTAATGTTTTTTAATTAAGTAGAACAAAAGTTCAAAGTCTGGATTAGTAGGTACACAAGTTAGTTTTGCATGGGGAGGAGAATACTGTTATGGGGCATGTTATCTGGAAACCTCTAGGTGATCTGAATAAGTCTTACAGCTGACTTGGTCGTTTTCTTCATAGTACACAAAAATAAATGCTTGTATTAAAAAGTCTTAATCCATTCCTGATTTTTGAGTCAAGTTAATAATTTAAAGAAAACATGAGGCTTTGCATTTTTTTAAGTGCTAAATATAGTGGAAAGCCAAATGACATGCATGGAAGTTTAATTTTTCTGTGACCAAATGATTCTGATGGCAGTATTGAGTATATTCACTGTTGCTGTCAGAGGTAGAAAGAGAAAGGTCTTTGTGTTATATTTTATAATGTGTGGTGAAAAGAACCATGTTGTATGCAGAACAGAAAACCATGAACTGGTAGAAGGAAGATATGGTATCAAACTGTGCCTCCAAGTAACTGCTGTATCTCTTGAAATTCTTCTAGGGGTTTTTTGGCATGCCTTGTAATTAATCACTTTGTTTTCTCTGGAGCAATGTGTCCTTCCCATGTTCTAGAGTTGCTTCCTGTTGATTATTGGACTTAATTCAGCTGCTAGGGTAGACTTTCTTCTGGAAATTCAGCCAATTATTTTGTGCTTCTCAGTACCAGGAGTGGTATTGCTCTGTTGATTTTCATCTTTAAAGTATGTTTTATCTGGCAAAGAATCTTTCTCAGAACTTGTCTCCATCAGACATAGTCTAAAAGTTGCACGTAAGCCAAAGCCTGTCAAAAAAATTGAAATGTTTAAGCCTCACAGTGTTTCAAATAAATATATTTTAATTTATTTGTACTCATAAAAGGTATTAATGTGCTGTAAGGGACTGAAAGTGCAAGAGTTTTAATAAAGCTGCCTTCAGATTCTTTCTCATTAGCTCTTTAAATTGGAAACTAAAAGAATAATGTCATGTAACTGTGTTATTAAGAGCATGTCTATGCTGTGAGTATATAAATCAGCCAAGCTGAAAAAAAAAAAGGTATTGCAGTATTCAAGATGACAGTTGCAATTAGAGCCAATAGGAATTTTGCAATTCAAAAAAAAATCAGGGCAAACAGCATGCCAGTAGTATAAAAATCCCCAAATACTAATGCTGGGTTGGCTGTATACATCTGATGGTGGCTGTCTTTACCTGATGGAGAAACCATCATAGTCTTTAGGGGTAAGTATTTAAGAGGATATGGAATTTAACACATTGCTGGTACTAAATATAAAGGACTTGGGGAGGAGGCAGTGGGAGTCTGTGAATAGCTGAATAAACTGTTAAGCTGTGCTAGTCAATTTTAAACTGACATCAAGGTTGCAGTGAGACCTGTGGATGGGTGGACCACTTTACCAGTCTGAAATCTCACAGAAATCACTAGGTTTTTTAACTTTCATGTAAAATTAAACTCCCACTATCTTAATAGCTCAAAATAAGCATAATCACATAGAAAGCAATAAGGTTTCTTTTATTAGAAGTGTATTGCAAGCATATAAAAAGAGTTTTTATTGTTAATTCCAGAAAGAAACATGTTCTGATGTGTGTTTTCAGGGAGCATTGCATCTGTGTTTGGGTTTAGAATGAGTTTAGTAGCAGATTTGCAGTTCCATACTTTTCTTATTTAGGGTTGATCTATTTTTTGTAAAACTTGATCAAGTTCAGATAACAGAAGAGCCGAGGGTTCCAACACCATTACTTAACACCCTGCAAGTATTGCTGGTTGGATCTGCCTTTTCTGTTACACAGCTGTACTCAAGGTGCAAAACCAGTCTGTACAACTTCACTTAAGCCTGTGCTTTATGCACTTCTTTGATTTGTCATCACAGCAGTGAAAAGGAAGTTCTGGCTGTAGGCAGAAGTTTGGGCAAGAAGTTGGATGTAAACTTGGTCTTTCCAGTAGCTGGGTTTGGATTTGTTTTGGCTTGTAGAAGAGTCTTTGAGGCAGAAGTTACAATGAAGGAATTTTTCCAGCCCTGCCTTTTGTGTCCTGGCTCCCTGTTTAGCCTTCTGTTCTGTAGTTGGACTAATGACCTTGTAGTAAATCAGAATCCTGGGCTGCATTCAAACCAGCATGGCCAGCAAGGTGGGCAAGGCAATTCTATCCCTCTGCTCTGCTCTGGTGAGGCTCCACCTGGAATACTGTGTCCAGCTCTGGGGCCCCCAGCACAGGAAAGGCATGGACCTGTTGGAGCAGGTCCAGAGGAGAACCACAAAAATGATCAGAGGGATGGCACACCCCTCCTATGAGGAAAGATTGAAAAAGTTGAAGTTGTTCAACCTAGAGAAGGAATGACTGGGGAGAGCTTACTGTGGCCTTTCAAGTGTATAAAGGCGGCTTACAAAAAAGATGGAGACAGACCTGTTACCAAGGCCTGTAGTGACAGGACAAGGCGTGATACTTTTAAACTGAAAGAGATTTGGATTGTAAATAAAAAAGAAATTTTTTATGTGAGGGTGATGAGACTGAAACAGACATCCCAGAGAAGATGTGGATGTGCCATCCCTGGAAGTGTTCAAGACCAGACTGGAGGAGGCTTTGACCAGCCTGGTCTAGAGGAAGTTTTCCCTGCTCATTGCAGGGGATTGGATGGGATGACCTTAAAAGGTCCCTTCCAACCAAACCATTCTGTGGTTTGCCTGCTAGTAAAAAATGGTTTGTACTTCATGTGAACTGAATTTTCTCTTCCAGATCTTGCAGTTATGAGCTTCTTGCATGTGTGAGGGGGCATGGAAAGGCAAATGAGTTCTTAAGCAGCATGGAGAATAGATGTATCACAGCATGCCTTGGATTATGCTTATTGCCCTTTGGATACTTACCTGCAGAACCTGTTATTGAATATACAATTATCCATGAACATTCATTATCCATTATCATTCTTGAAGTCCTGTTTTCATGAGTTTGTTGGAACATGAATTTGTCAGTACTGCAGTGACTGTACACAACATTGAAAGTGTTTCTTCATTGTTAAAACCTGAGTATATAAATCAGTCATTCTTCACAGAGTGATTTGTTTTAATAGGCACATTTTTGCTACTGAATTGTTCTTTTTGTAATGTAGATAAGATTCAGAACACATTCACCAATCAGAAGTATCTACAACCAAAATAGACCAGCTGCTCTACCTCCCTGGTTTGTTTCAGCAGATGTGTCTGCCACATTGTCTTGGTTTGAAAGACAGGTGTCTGCTAAGGATGGCAGAAGCCTCCCTTGGAATGGCAGATGCAACCCTCTTCCCTCTGAGATATTATAATTTTGAAATCAAGGGGGCTTTTAGGCAAAGATGTGGGAAATAGGAATAACAGTTCTTTACTATTATATATCTATATGTGTATAACCAGTCAAACAAGCAACAATAACTATGGCAGTAACAGCAAACAATCACAAACCCAGTCCCAGCCTTCTCGGCTGTCGGGCCCTTTCCCCTCGGGTGCAGTTCCGCTCGCAGCCGGCAGGGGCGCTGGCGGCTCCCGGTGAGCAGGGCAGGTGCGATGGTTCCCCCGCGGCTGCAGGGGGCGCTCCGGAGCGAGCTCGGGGAGCACGCGGCACTGGTGCCCTGGGATCCCGGGAAGGGATGGGACAAAGGCTTCACAAACCCCTGGGCAGCCGATCCCGGTGTCCGGCCGGACCCTTGGGAACAGCAGGCTGGAATGGCAGGCTGGAACGGCAGGCTGGAACGGCAGGGACGAGCACAAATCCCGGAGGACAGATGAGATGTATCCAAAAGGGGAACCCCCCGGAGGTCTGGGCAGGCAGGGTGAGCACGGCTACAACGCAGTGAAGGCTCGAAGCAGCAGCGGGGCAGGGCGGCCACGGCCCGGCCTCCAGCGGGGCAGGGAAGGCGGGCTTGGGATCCCGGTGTTTCTCCAGCAGAAAGAAAAGCGGCCGGAGAAAAGCAGCTTCCCTCTCTCCGGACGCCGAGACTGACTGCCCCCACACACTCAGGTGAAAACAAAAGAGTAGCCAGATGCGCCCCACCCTGTAGCTAGCTCTTTTGTTTTTCTGAAGTACTCAGCCATTTGCTCCCCCGGCAACCTGGATGGGCAAAATTCCTTTAACAGAAGAAAGAAACCAGGAGAGCTCCTAAAACCCCAACACACATGCGACAGAGGAAGATCAAAAAGTCAAACGTGAACATTGGTTGCTTGAAGAAGTCAAGTATTTAACATAATGTTCATTAAAGTATTTTAAAGTCTCTTTTCATTGGGCTGAAATATTTAAATAACTAGCTCTGTGTATCTGTAGGTCAGAGGTCATACGTTGGACTGTGTGTTTGTGCAATTTATTAGTCTAAGAAATCAACACTGTTTCTAACACAGTCTGAAGTTAAAAGTAATTTTTAGATGAGAAAAAAATCCCCTCAGGCAATGTATTGTGAAGTCTCAGGATTTGTTGGTTTAGATCTGATGCATTTTGATCTTTCATTGGCTATAAGGAAAAACACTGGATAGAAAGAAAAATAAGCATATGCTATTAAAATTGTTAATGATAAAAGGGCTGTTCACATGAGCTGCTGTTAATATCCATATATTTTTTTTTATTGTTATGGTATCTCGCTTGATTTTTAGTATTCAGTGAAGCAAACCAGTGAAGGTTCATTTTCTGTTCTTGTCTTGCCCTTGTCTAGGCACATAGTATACTGACCTAAATAAATTACAGTTTGCTCTACAAGCATGAATAGTTTTTATCCCTAAAAAGCTTTAGCTTTCATCTTTGGTTTTTAATACATACCTATTAATTTTTATTAGAGAAAGTATCAAAACCGTGTATTAATCTGCATGGCCTGATATATTTCTCCTGTCATCTTGATTTATTGTATTTGTCCACAGATTTGTGGTACTGGATGCATAACACCTGAAAATCTTACCTTAACATGGTTCCACCTGGGAACTCAGTGATTGTCTCTAAAATTTCAATTGAATTCCCTTAGTTAATTTTATAAAAAGAAGCCACGTTGCTCAATAGACTTTGGAAAATATCCAGGTGTCTGGGAGATTTGTTTGTGCTTAGTGCCCTGCCTTTCAGTGTGGTTTATTGGCTTGAGCTTAATGTTGCTCTTAGCATGCCTGGGTAGTTTCTGATTTGGAGTTAGTTTATATCTGGGTGTCCTGGAGCAAACATTTTACTTATAAAATTGCACATAGGTCTAGCCCAAAATGCTTTGCTGTCCTTTATGAAACCTTTTTTTGTCTCCTGCAGTTGTGTGCGTTGTTGTACATTTACAAATGTTCCCCTTCTGGATGAAGTCCATAACAATGTGTTTTGTATTTAAATAAAAGGCATCTTTGCTAGAGTCCAAGAGAAAATCCTGTTGAAATTTGTTTACTTTTCAATAAGCATCATCTAGAGTAGATGTACAAATTCTATTCATTCCTGATGTTTAGAAGTAAGATTGTTCATCTGGAACTAATAGCAAGGAAATATACATAGTAAGTTCATGAAGCCGTGTTTTGGTATGTTAGCTTTGCTTAAGGTACAAAGCATTAATTATAAAACTATTTTAAATGCGGCAAATTACAATGTTAAACTAGTTGGTGGGAACACTTGGAAATTTGTTAGAGTATATTTTATTTTTTTCCTAAACAATATATGTATGTAAATGTGCAATACAATACAGAGTTACCACAAGTTTTTCAATTCTTTGAAGTTGAAGGATCATATGTAGTCATCCACAATGCTAAATATAGCTCTTAACTTTCTAAGCTGAAGTGTTCTACATGGCTCTTAAAATGAGTGTTTATATGACAAGGAGTATTTATTTTTTTTAAAACTGATGTTTAGAGTGCCTTCTGAATGTGGTGCCAGAATTCTTCAGCCTGAAAGAAGATAACTGAAAAGAGGTTCAGTGATTAATGGAGTGGGTAGAGGGAAACACAGCTAGCCTATTTCATGTTATCTGTAACCTGTCTGATTATTTGTTACTATGTTACCTTTCCTCAGATTGTTAAACTGGCTGTTTATAGAATGCTTCCAAAAAACCTTCAGAGAAGAACTCTGATGCAGAGGCTACACCTGTTCCCTGAAGATGTGAGTAGTCATGCAGTTACATTTTCATCCCTGTATTATATGGAGGTGGAGAGGGAGTGTTAGCAATGGCTCTCATGTCATGAAAAGGTAAATTTAAAAAAAAAAAGCTGCTTTTTTTCTATATATCTATATGTAGTTGGGTTTTTTCCATATTATTCACAGAACTGTGAGATTCAAGACATGTGAGATTGGTGTATTTGGTTGAAACACTTAGCATGAAGAACACAGTACTGTTGACAAATTTTGGTCTGGCTTTGTGGGCACAGGTGTTGTTTGTTAAACAATCAGATGGTTAAGACTATTCTCACCTGTCTCAGGTTATTCCAGAAGATATAGAGAAGAACCTTCTACAAGAGATTCCTCAGCCACGTGCAGTCCCCAAGAGGTTAGATGAATATACACCAGAAGAAATTGCTGCCTTTCCGAAGGTTTGGACTCCGTAAGTATCTTAGATGTTTTTAAGAGGACACATTGACTGCATATGTATTATATAGACTCTCACATTATTAGTAAGAAAAAGGTAGTCATCTTTCTCTTTATGTCATTTTTCTTTGAGAGAAGGTCATTAAAACAACAATAGTTGCTAAAATTTTCTGTTTCTGGTCTTTGTTTTAATAAGTAAAGCTTTACTTAAAATCATGTTTTCAACTCTCTGCTTCATCAAAATGAATAGAGTGAAATGAATAGAATGAAAAGCTTCATTACCTGGTTTGAGTTGTATGTGCTCCATAGTGTGTAACTGTTAGCCATAGCCAAAGGAAATGCCACCCACGTCTGTAAACTTTCAAAAGCTTATTAAAAATCACTTGTACTTAGGCTCCTCATCTTAGATGATACTAAAATAGGTCTGTGCATCCGTGTAATGGAGGCACCTCTGTGTTACAGTCTCTGTTAAAAGGAACAGAATCCAGCAAATACTTTAAGCCCTCTTCTGAGCTGAAACAGGGAGTTTGGTTTTGACTTCTTCTAAACTATATAAGTGATAAAAATTGCTATATTTGCTTTTATCCTCACTACTGAATGGAGTTGAAATTCCTGAGACTTCGTGGTTTCTGTGAGATTTCAGTGGATTAACCCTGAAGAAGTTTAGATTCTGCACCATTGACCAAAATTCTGCAGTATATTAAAGTTGATAAGCCTGTCCTGTTGTATGGTATACTGTACTCTTCTATACTGTGTTTAGTATTAAAACTGATAAAGGTTCTCCACAATAATTTAGCATTGAATGAGGAGCTGGCACTTAGTTTTAGCTAACTAATTTGGAGTATCTGTATTGTCAAAGGAAATAGTGCTGTGCTGCCAGAACTTTTGAAATGCATTTCTTTGTCCCTGCATACTACTGTAGTCTTGGTTGAGTTCATCTCCTTAGCACTGGGCCACTCTAATTCTGTTGACTTACAGGTGTGTGTGGCAGAGGACAAATAAACTTAATGCCATCTAATTTAGTCATTGCTGTCAAACTAAGTTTTGTAATATCTTCATGTCAGCATATTAACCTTGGGGAAAATCTGCAGGTAAGAACACTACTGCTGTTAGAATTCCCCTCCCATAATTTCTTGGAACCATTCCTTCTGGAGGAATTCAAAGCACAGAGAAAATAAGCATCCCCTTTTTTTTATATTTCTCATCTCTATAGTCTCATATGGATTGATTGCTGGTAATGGCTCTCTGTATACAATCTTTTTATTCTGTGCCAATTATGGGGGTTGGGGAGTACTGCTGCCTTAGAAATCTTGTAGTAGATTTGGAGTCTCTCAACTCAGAGGATCAGTGTTCCTCCTGTGGAAGGGCTGGGGAGCTCAAGTGGGTATTATGGTGAGAAAAAACAGGGAATAGGTGGGCCTGAGAGGAACAGAGTACTTACTGGGTCTAAAATGAGTGAGAGAATGCTAGAGAGAAGTGGAGCTAGTGGGGTCTGGGTGGAGTAGGGAAAAATAAATGGAAGTTTGGGAGAATTTTAATGCTCTGAGTGTAGAGACTGGGGCAGAAGTTTCCCTTCACCCAACTACTCCACCTATGGCTACAGTTATAGGCCTGGAGACATACCTAACGCTTGTTGTGTTGGACTTTTGTCCTACCTTTTTTCTGCTCTCAGGAAGTGGTAAGATCTAGCAGAGGGATAAGAATGAAGATGGTTATCTACCATCTCTCCACTAACTGCAGGGCTCATGGCTGTTGTAATTTTGGCTTCTTGTCCTGGCCTGCAACCAGACTATTGCTGGTGTCAGATAAGTTTTAATTTAACCTTCAGCTCACATTTTTAGCAGTTTGATCTTGGGAAGAGTTTTCAATATGAAGTAACAGGAAAAATAATAATGTTTTTCTTGTCTGAAGGAAAAAGTGTATTTTGATTTCTCTGGCATTCAGATTTCTGTGGGGGGAAGAGCTTAGTTGGGAAATAAAAGATAAAGAATTGAGCAAATTGGGTAAAATAACTTTCTGATGTGATAAGTAAAATACAGAAGTCGGTAAAGGGGGACTTTAAATGAACCATAGTGGTTACTGTTCTCATTAAAATGCCAGGTGGAGTGTCTGAGAATACACAGCTTTGCCCCAAACACATTAAAAGAAAGGGTGTGTGAATATGCAGAGGTAATAGGCTCTGTGTTCTGAGATTTTTCAGTGTGTGAACCCATGGAGGAAGTAGTGTTTGCATTATTACAATATTCCTGTGAAAGACTGGAGAAGGAACAAAAATATATTTACAAATTCTTCTTTTTAGAGGCATGTAGCTAACACAAATATTCTTTTAAAAATAAGTCAAAAAAGGGACAGCTTTGTTCAGCATACCAAAGAGAAGTTAGGTTAAAGTATTGTTGTACAAGACTGATAATTCGAGATGTATTGAAGAAAACAGCCACCTGACATGAAAATTATTTGAGAAGAGAAAACATGAAGGGAACGTGAGTTGTTTTGTAGAAATCCAAATATTGCAGAAATATGTGTATCTCAGAATGCCAAACTGACTTTCTGTTTGGGTTCCTTGTCATTTCATTCTTTGCAGCTGACAGGCTGCCCACGGAGGTTGTGGAATCTCCAGCCCTGGAGATGCTCAGAACTCACTGCGCAGTTCCTGAGCAACCTGATGTTATGTTGGTTAGTTCCTCTCTGAGTGTAGTCCTTTCAGATGCAAATTATTCTATGTTTTTTTTATATGTGGGGAAAGTAAACAAACATAGTAAAATAGATTAGTATTTTAATAAACTGTGTTTAAAAAAAATAGTGCATAGGTTGCTCATCTTATTAGTCCTGTTTGGCTTTTCCTTGGGCTGTTGCTTGTATCTGGGTGAGAGCACAGTGCTAAAATGAGTAGGGTTTTTTTGTCCTCTGTGTGTGCTGCATTCTGTAAATGGCATGTAAAAGGCTTGTTGTGGACTTGGATCTGTGAGCTTCTGCAGAACCCATAGATAGTTTCCATACAGTAAGAGCAGTCCTTACAATAAACCAGAAAATGAAGGATACAGAAAAGCTTTAAACTCCCTTTTTTTTCTTCAGATGGTTTTAATAATTCTTCCTGCCTTATGTGAGTTTTGGTTTTAATTATTATTTCTCTTCCATGAAGTTCTGAGCCTGATGACCAACCTGTTTACCGAAAGGTAGAGGTTCCAAAGGGGATGAAGTATTTCTGTGAATGATAATAAAAGGGAGGAGTTCGAGGGAGACAGTGTTAGTGGTTCATCTTCTTTCTACAGAAAAAAAAAAAAGTTGGTATTAGCCCTTTGAGATAGCTGTATGCTTTAAGGGAAAAGATAAATGAAAAGCAGAGCTTGATTAAAGATATGGAAGGCTATAAATACAGATAAACACAATTATAACTAGTAAATGAATCTTTAAGGTTTTACATTAAAACTTGTACCCAAGAAATGTACCTTTACTGTATATAAACCAGACATAAGACAGATAATAGGGAATGAATATAAAGAACTGCATTTATGTGAGAACTTACTAATATCAGGAGGAAAATACCCTTTTTCTCTTTAATTGGAAATAATAATATAAATTTTCAATTGGAATGTGAAGAGGACATGCACAGTGCTGCTAATGATCTCATTGGATGTTTTGGCTATATTTTGTGTAAAAAATGTCTTGCTATAGATGTTTTTTTTTAAAGGTTGTTTTGCTGGTAATTGGAGACTGACCCACCACAGAGAAAGACATGGTATGCAAGTGGAACACTAAAATAGAGAAACAGTTTTTAAGGAAAGCACAGGGTAGGTGTGGAAACCCAGAAAATCATTTGGTTTTCAGAGTGGAGAGCCTTCCCATCACTCCTCCTTCCACCATGATAGGAACTGAAGAGGGATCGTGCTCCATGAAAGTGGAGAATTAAATATCAAAGTATTTCTAGTCAAAAAGACTTTCTTCAAGCATTCTTTCCTTTCATCCCTAACTGGAACCAACTGACTTCCCAGCTTGTGTTCTTAGATCCTCCATGGAGAGGCCTGAAGTGTGATGGAAAATCATGTAGATACAGGAAAGTAAATTATGTCTGTTCCAGACATATTTCAAGGGTACAAAGATAAAAAACTAGTTCCTTTCACAGTTTGATTTTGTACCATGAGTGAAACGTTTATTTCAAGTGTGCTTGAATTGTATGTCTTTTAAATGACACTTAAACAGAAATCATTACAGAATTCACCAGTAACATACGACTAAGCAAACAATTCTGTTCTGTAAAAGCAAGGATACATCAGATTCATGGGTAAATTTTCCTGTTACATACCATTTGAAAGTTGTTTAACTGTCTGGGTGTATATATGTTTTGAGACAGTTTTAAAGGCAGGAAATTGTTTTTCAAGCAGTATTTAAATAAGAGTATTACCAGATATATAGAATAGCAGGCTTGTGTTGTTCCAGTGAGATGGATGCATTCCTGGGAGTTTCCCTTAAGAAAGCAGATCTGTCTGATTCCATGGAGTTTGCTCAGGCTGGTGCTGGTGTGCAGACTGAATGCCTGGTCCACTGCCAGCCCTCCCAGGAACTCCCCTCGGGCCAGACAGCTGCTTGCTTGTCATTGGGGGAACAAGTTCTTCTACACTTCTGAAGTTTTTAAAACCTGATATATTGTAAACTCTGAAATTTGGTTTTCGAATACCAAACACCTTCTTAATGTTTCTATTTCTGAGTAACTTGCCTGATTTCTGCCCCCATCTGTACATTCTGCTTTGAGGCAGGGGGTTGCAGAACCTGGTCTGAAGCTGTGATTTTGTTCCAGCTGAGCAGCATGGGTTAGGCAGGGTCCCAGTACTGACACTGTGTGTCATCCCCATGCCATGGCACACAGATTCCTGGAAGTTTGAGCAACACTCTGTGGCTTTGAAAGCAGAAAATCACAATGTTCTCAGACAGAGAAGTTTGTAGGTGTTGAAACATAAGCATATTGAATACCTGTGAACTGCAGATGGCTCTAATGATCCTCTTAGGTATTCTGTGCCACTTTCAGTTCCTCTCCAGTTTTGTGTCCTTAAAGCTAGCCTTGCCAGACGCAGGCAAACAGAAGCCAACTGTGGTGTTCCCAGCAAACAAATTTGTGGGTATTGGTAAACAGAAAGGCTTTTGGATTAAGAGATCCTCTCAGCCACAGCTGCCCTTTCTGTTTGTTTGCTTACAAGAACTGCAGCACTAGTTGTCTTGCATAATTTCTAGTCCAAGTTTCTATTTTTAGTTACACAAATTATTTCTGGGATGTAGAAACAGAGCAGAAGAAGAAGCCAGAGATATCCTGGTTATGTGGTTGAAATGATGTTACAAACAGTGCTTTTATATATGCAAGATGCTGACAGACTTTTTTAATTAGGTTTTTTATCTGTTAATTTCTTCAGATAACTTCATAAGGAGCCAACACCAAAAGACAGCACACATTATATTGCATAGAGAAACTACATTTGGAGTATTTCCAGTGATGTGCTCTGTTACAAATTATAACTTGCAGTTTTTATGAAGTTTATAAAATGTTTTTTTCTCCCTACAGTGAAATATGAGGTAAAATAAAGGGAAAATTGTTGGAGTGTTACTCTGGTTACCTTGAGAAGAGCAGAGGGAAAGCCACAAAGCCAGCTCCAAAGCTGGTGAGGTCTTGAGCTATTTTTATTAGGCCCATCTCAAGTTTATTCATTAGCCTTTAAAAATTTGGTACCAAATTAAATTTCTCCAGTATTTTTCTTAGTTGCTGCTTAGTTGTAGAGTGTGTCTGCAGCTTCTTACGATTTGAATTGTGTTTTATACCATGCCTCATTTGGTAATATTTAGTTCTTATCTTGGGCTAAGTACTGCCCCTCCAACTTAAGTGCTTGTCTCTCACAAAGCAGGGCTGGCATATAGCAGTGTTGAGAGAAGACTTGGCCAACACAAACTGCTGTAAAAGACTGCAGCCAGTCTTACTTTTTCCCAAGCAACAAGCTGTATAAAGCAGGAAAAAGCTATCCTGCCAATACAGCCCAGTTCTGTTCCAATGTACTCTTTGAGGAATCCCTCTAGCAATTCATTTTCTGTGGCCTTTTTGCCCCTCGGTAGAAATTACATGAACTAACTGGAGATCATTAAACCCCAATCAAAGCTATCACTGGTAGCTTTTTTTTTTTTTTTTTTCAATAGTAAGGGCATAAAAATGTCTCAGGATTCTGTTTAGCATTTCATTTAACAGGAGATTTGGAGGTAACCAAGGCTTACATTTCACACTACCAGAGGTGGATCTAAATTCCTGTGGACAAAAAGCCACACAGATACTTAAGAAGAAAATTGCTCTCCTCTACATTAGGTTTTTGCTGCAGGCAGCAACTGGACACTAATCAAGAAGGGTCAGTAACTCAATCATCTTAAAAATCCAACAAATTCATGTTCAGATTGTTTAGCCTATTGAATTGAATTACTGGCTTTTCTCTGGCATGCTTGAAACAGATCAGTGCTACTGATTCTCAGATGCTTTACCTGGGGGCAGCTTATGTTGTATCTAAAACCAAAGTTGAAGGTAAGAGGTAATTAAATGGGTAACTGGGCCCTTTTATTTGAACTGTGTGAAGAGGCTCCCAAAAAGAAAGTTCCAAAACTACTTTCTCCTTCCTTTTAAGCTGGTGTATTTCATATGTGAGAACAGAAACTAAATTAATGGAAATTTGACAAGCAATAGGAGAATGGTTGTATACGATACTGTTGAACTACTTGCCCAGATGAAATTAGAGTTAGATTATTTTTTAATCACTCTTTTATAAATGTCTCGATTTCCTTTTTTTCCACTTCTGTTCCTGACACTAAGTCTGGAAAGTATTTCACCATTCCTTCACCCAGTTCTCTCTTTATTTGAAGAATAACGTAATTCTTTGTCCAAAGCCAAGTGTACAGTGCTGCTCTGTATACAGTCTTACAGTTTTTAGCAGAATATATCACTAAAAGAGAAACCTTCTATTTTCAAAAAGCATCATCTTAAGATGAATTTTACATGTATATTCTATTGATTTAACTTAAAGAATTTTCCAGACAGAATTCATATAATCAAGGTCAAAATCAGGGAATTACAGTAAGTTTAAAAAAGCTTAGGTCAATTTTGCTTAATTTGTTTTTACAGAAACTGAGGTTATAACCACTTTATTTTAAATTGCAATAAGCCATTCTTCATTTTACTAAGAGTACCTAAATGCATATCAGATATCTTGATTTAAGGACACTTTCTTAAAATTACAACATGTGCTAGTTTTATGTAGAAAAAAGCAAACACATTGCAGCTGCAGACTACAAAATAAACATCTTAAGTTTTGTTTCTGCAGAAGAGGATTAGTGACTATAGCTGTACTGTCATAGCAGTATCACCCTTTCTTAGTCTTGTTACAAAATGCAGCTTCTGTTACTGTGGTTTGTTCTCCAAGTAAAGTTATACTTGTAGAAGTGCTTTTCAGGCAAGACAACAGTCTGCATGAGAACAACACCAACATGGAAACGATTCTTGTGCCCCAAGCAGAGCAGTTGATGGTTTAGAATAGGCCACAGTGTGAATTGCAAGTTTAGTGATAGTTGAAATACCATTAGCTATTTCATTGATTATTTTACCAGAGGCATAGAGCTACCATGGGGTAATAGGTACACCTTGAGCAGAAAAATGATTCATCTTCCCCTCAGCACCAAACTGTTGATGTTTGAGTGTAACCACATAATTTGGTTTTCCAGGGAACGATAGCAGTGTTGGTCCTTGGGTTTCGCTTTACTAGTGTCGATAGTGAAAAAGTTGAAATGTGTTCAGAAATCCCCTTTAGCTATAGTTCCCTTACCTAATAGCTATTGACTTTGGCACAACTTTTGAAGTGTTCCTGAAAAATACATATGTTCCTCTTGTTTCAAAATTTACAGTAAATTTTATCTCTGTGTTGAAGTTTGTCTATAAAAACAAATCTTAAATACTCAAAATTTCATCGTTTATTCATAAAATAACCTTAAAATGTGTGCCAGATAGACAGCAAATTCCATGTTGTGTGTATTGCATGCTAATTTTAGACAAAACCAAATTATTTGGAACCTTTTGTTATAAGGCTAAAAGCTACCTATTGCCCTTAATAAGCAGATATGAAAGATGAGCCATAAAACCATTCTGTGTAAGCAGACAACTGTCATCAGTTAGCAATAATTCATGTGATGGTGATTTCCAGAGTTATGAAGAAGAGCATCACAGTAATACAGATCGAGTGTGCCTGCCAGTACAGAGTAATGGGATCAAAGAGTGGCTTAGGGCTAGTAACTAAGTGGCATGATCAGGCCACAAAATCTTTTCACTAATTGGTCTTCCCCAGTTTGTCATCTGTTCCAAACAGTGTTGTTTATAAACTCCCCTAAATGAGACTTCATGAGCTAGTGGATATCACTTGTTAAGTACTTAAAAAATAAGGGGTAGGTTAGAAGTACTTTAACATCAGTTATTTCTTTGTGTGTTCTAGTTTTTCAGCCAAGTTTGGAGAGATTTTATCCTTGTTGTTTCTTAAAATTCTTGAAACTTGTGTAAGAAAGTCAGGGAGAGCTGCTGTAAAACTACGCAGTCATGCTGAAGACTCCTTCAGCCTTTTGGGGAACTCTACACTGTTCAGGAAGCAGGATGGGGAAAGGGGGGGGGAGAAAAAGGCCTCTGAATAAAATCTAACATAGCAGCCACAGACCTAAAACCCTCTGGGATGAGTTAATCTTAAAACATGTTGATAACTGCGGGTTAAGACATACTTTTTTGGTTTTGTTTTTAATGGATAACCTGTGCAAATGGGAATCCTACCAGACATAAAATTTTTCAGGTAATAGAAAGCGTTGTACAGACTGTGAATGGAAGAGACAGATGTGCCTTTCCTACAGGATGGTTATTAATTTTTAAGGGGGTTTTCATGCATCTGGAGTGGTTTCTCTCATTCATGGAAGCAGTAAAATCTTAACAGAATTCTAAACCTATCCTCTTCAGTTTTTGCTCTTGTACCACTGCTCTCATCTCTGCCTGTATTAGCTTGTGGCATTCCTTAGCCTTTAGGCACTGACCTTTTGCAGTGCTGACGCAAGAGTAAATCCTTTCTGAACAGTCCTTGTTACTGCTTCTGGGAGTGTAGAAATTCCAGGGAACCCAGGCTCTCTGCGTCATGTGCTCTAATGGTGAGATGATTACCCACAGGTGAAGAGAAGATGGCAATTTGAGATCTTCAGAGCTTCCACACCAGGTGTGCATTGCTGAGTCAGGAGCAGGTATTGACAGGTCACTTCTTGTGCAGCACTGACAGTCTTATCAGCAGAGGCAGGTTTGAAACCATTAGCAGTCATTAACACAGGCTTGCAAGCACACAAATGACTGTAACAATTCCATGAGATTTGACTTCATAAAACTTCCTCATAAAAAAGTCTCAGACAATGCATCATCAAAGCAGTGTGAGTAGGGATTGTTTATGGAGAGATGGCTATCCAGGATTTTGAGCTTGAAAGAAGAAAAGGTCATGTTATCAAGTGCTGTTTATCAGCATGCAGTAGAAGAAACTGGGCAGGTGTATAACTTCTTTTGGAAGAAGAAGGAAGGGCCATGTTGACTACATATTATATTGTTATAGCTAATCCCAGTGCATTTAAAAGTTCTAAGAAATAAAGTCATTTGGATTAAAATATGTCATTTTGAAGAGGTATTCTGAGTTACTAAAAGTTAAGAGAAAATATTTTTTTTAATATTGCCTGGTTTGTAGAATAACTGCTGTACATACAGAATAGACAGTGTCATATATTACTCTACAGGCTTACTTATATTATTTCTTGGAGGTAAGTAATGCTGTTTTTCACCTGTCTGCTGTAAGATGTTACAAGGTTTTAGCTTGTTTGCCTAGAAATAATATGGTGAAGTTGTCCTGTGTATTTTTTGAAATCAAGTTAGTTGCAGTATAACACAGACTAGTGGTTACTTAGATTTGGCCTTTATAGAGTAACACACGCTCCCCTTATTTTATTTTTTCTGAGGCTGTTCTACCTACACAAAACATTGCTAAGCAAAGGGAAAAATCATTGCTGGAATGTGCTGACAAGAATTTAATAAGGATGGAGCTGTGCAGCAAGTCTCTTCAGAGTTGATCGAAATAAATGTTCACTCCAGGAGTTGAGAGTGAGGATATTTCACATCACACTGAAAAAGAATATTGAATATTCTGTGAAGTGGGGGGTCCCATCATAGTTGTAAATATGCAAGTAGGTCTTTTTGTGCGGTTAGTTTCTATTTGTCGTCTGACATGTTGAGAGGCTGAGGTCATAGCTTCGTGAGCATTTTTTCTGGCAATGAGGCTCAGTTTTAAGAATCATCCATCACTTTTCCTGCCTCTCCATTCTGCTTGTGTGGCAACAGAATGGAGAATCAGAGAACTGACCTAGATTAAAGACAACCTTGTTTTATGCAGCTGCACAAAGTGGTGTAGGTTGGAGTTGCTAGGAAAGCACATGTATGATCACCAAATTTCAGTATTAATTAATGATACAGATGCCAGCTCTACGCTCCTGCAGTGCTTTTCAAACATAACTGCAGCTGTGAAATCTACATAGACACTGAAGAGAGAATTTACAATGGCAAGCTTTAGCCCAAGCACGCAAGCCTCTTCAAGTCATCTCTAAAGTCCATGAAGAAATGCCGGACTTCCCCATGTTCTAGGACTTAGTTTGACCTCAGTCTCATTTCTTGAAGTGGGCTACAGAGCAAAGAGGTTACTGTTATTCTGTAAATGGGAAAACTCTCACAGTCCATTGGTTTCTTTCAGCACTGCAGAGTGTAGAGCTGGTATCCATATCAAAAGACAACATTTATGTGAAATACATTAATTCTGCAGAGTTTTGGGAAGCTCTCTACCAATTACTTTTGTTTTCCATCACAAAGCTGATCTTAGGAACTGGACATATCCAGTTTATCTGTTTTGTAAGGTTCAGTGGCTGTAGATTGTCAGCATTTTATGTCAGCTGTATATCGTTTCTGATAGCTGTGAGTATGGATAAAAATTGGGAGAATTTACAGAATCACAGAATTGTGAGGGTTTGGAAGGCACCTCAGGAGATCATTCAGTCCAACCCCCCCAAGCAGGGTCACCTAGAGCAGGTTACATAGGAATGCATCCAGGTGGGTTTTGAGTGTTTTCAGAGAGGGAGAATCCATGACCTCCCTGGGCAGCTCTAAGAGATTTAAAGCTGTAATCAGAGCTTAGGACCCACTCTTCAGTCCTTTTACTTAGTGGTAAAGTATTTGTTAGGAGAGAAGCACTGAGAGGCCTGCTGTAATGAATGGGATGCTGATTTATTTTTCTGAGTATTTTGCCTAGAATTCACTAAACTGTTTCAATTCTTTTTATGTGGAGTATAAAAATGTTAGTGAGACAAATATTTTTAATATATTTTGGTGGCAGACATCTGCTGCACAGACTAACGTTGCATATTTTTGGTGAACCCATAGTAGTTTGCCTTTCAGCATAGATTGCAGAGACACTGGTTCCCATATTCCCCCTATTTCCCCTTGTCTTGGAGTCTGCTGTTAATACACAGCAAAGCTTTTTTTCTCAAGAATATTACTTTAAAAAAAAAAAAGAAGAGGAGCAGCTATGTGAAGTCTTGCCTTTGGGTGAATTTCTGAACTGTCTGTTCTAGGAGATAGCATTTCCTTTGTTCCAAGTGCATAAACTCAGGGCTTTGCTGAGGAAGGGCAAAAGCACTGCCATCAAAGAACACTCTGGCGTGGATTTATGTCACTTACCAATGAGCACATTGATGGTCACAAGTAGTTCATAATTCTCTCTGAGTAGACAACAGTTTTGTGGGTTCATATTCTTCGTCTGACAAAATGCCTGTAACACTTTTGCCAAAGGCAGTGTTTTCCAAGGCTTAGCTTTCCTAGTGCCAAGGTCTCTTCAAAAGCAGTCCAAAAGCCAAGTACTAGTGGGCATAAAAGCCTACTGTGGCAATAGAAAAGGCTTTAAAAACTTTTGTATTTGTTCACACAAGTGTTTCAGTGTGGAAAATCCTGCCTTTAAGCTTCATTAACTTCATAAGACTGCAAACTAAGAGTCCAGTGTTTTATGCATTTTTGTGCATTTAAATTTTAAGACAAGCATTAAAGTTGAAATGCAGATTACAAGGAAGCAAGGAAAAAAAATGGATTTTCACCCCAGAACACAGTGCTGTGAGACCTGTAGCTCTGCAGCACTCCAGCATAACCCTAATTGAAGTCTTAAGTGAGCCGTTCATAGAAAAATGCAAAATCCTCTAAGCAATGCATGAGAGGATGAATTGGCCTATAAAAAGAAAGAGTAATAACTATAAGCTGCAAGACAAGGATGTCTTTACTATGCTGTGTTACCTAAAATCTTTCAGCACTGTCCGCCTGTCTAGTGATAAAACTTCTAAGTCACTGCTGAGAATTTTCCAAAATCCCACACTCTTACTACTCCACAGACATTTTGATATAATGAAATACCTACTCTGGCATGCAGCGTGAGATCCAAGCAAGAAAATGTGGAATGGCAGAGAGGCTGGAACCAGAGGATGTTTAAGGTCCCTTCTGACCCAAACCATTCTGTGATTCCGTGAATATGTCCAAGTACAGATGTCCAGGATTCTAGGAAATGTGACTTGCCTTCCCAGTGCACACCAGCCATCAAACATTGAGTATGTTGAAGTTAAACATTAAGCAAGAATGTAAACAATATATATGGTGCTTGTAGCAGTTCTGTCATGCACAAAAGAAACAAGTCCAAATGTTAATACAGAATATGCTATTTAAATGGGAAACAAAGCAGCTTTGTGATTCATCACAGCATGAACACTAGCTCTTCTTTATAGTTGTTCCTTAAAATTAATGCAATTTTATATGCTACTCTTGAAATAATAAAAACTGAATTCCAGAGTTGATTTCACATGAGAACCTGTGGGCTCATAAGTTAATGACTTCACTTTGCAATGCTATTGCTTGACAAATTCTGTAACTGCAACATAGGTCTAAGTAAGTGTTGGATTTCTGTGTGTCATCTCTGCAGCCATTTAAACTCACAGTCTTTAAAGTAAGCTGTCTGCTTCCATTTCTGTCTGCTTTTCCTTTCCATTAATGAGCTAAATTACAGATAAAATTTACCACCTTTAGAAATTTAACTTTGTTAGTGTAGTGGTTTGCAGGTTTTCCTGTATGCCAGAATTTTTCATTCAACTTCACAGCAAATCTGGCCCTGTATCTCTTTAGATGTCTCCAGAACTTTTGTTAATCTCTCTCTTGTTGAGTCCTGGGGCGTTCCCCTACCTGCTTGATTCACAGATGAGAGAAGCAGTGAGGAGTGCTGTGTTCCTCCAGGCTGCAGGTGTGTGGGGGGTTGTGAGGAGCGGCTGCTCCGGCTGCGCGCATGCTGGGCGTGTCCCAGGCACCTCAGAGACCACTGCCCTGCCCTGCTCTGGGGGTTTGGGGAGCGACTGGGCACAGCCCAGCGTGTGCAGCTTCTCTGCAGGACATGGTAGGCATGTAGATGTGCATCTAGTCTGCAAACTCTGCATTCTGAAAGCCATGAGCTGGTCTGAGCTTTGTAGTTTCAGGGAGAATGTGGTTCCTACAGCCAGTGGATGTGTGTCAGGCAGGAAGAGTGATGTGCTTGAATGCAGAGGATTGCAAACAGCAGTCTGCTTCTATCTGAATGTTTTCCATGTTTGTCATCCAAGCAGAGAGGATTGCAGAACTTTTAAGATTCAAATTAGTAGGTTTTTTTAAATATCAGTTTTAACTGTTTTAGTAGTGTTGTGGTGGACTGTGCTGTTAACTAAAACTCGCCATCTTATGCATGGATTATTCAGTTTTAAAAAGTGGAGACAAATTAGTGCCCGTGTTTAAAGCCCTGTGAGGCTGCATTCAGTTCAAGATGCTTTTTGTTTTGCTTAGGAAAGTAGGAGTGACCAATTAGTCCTGATGTTTGTAAATTCTTAGAGGTTTTAGTAAATTTAATTTGTTCTGTCTTGTTTGTGTAATCCAGAAAATATTCTTTGTCAAAAAACTTCAAGCACCAGAGTAAGGAAATAAAGCTAGACCAGGCTGCTACTGCAGCCTTAAAGCAAAGCCACTGTAGTGCACGTACATTTCTTAAAACACTTTTTTTTTTTTTCCCCCACAGACCTAAAGAATTTCGAAGGAAGTAATAACAATAAAAGAAGCAGTGCCAGCAGGAGTGTTTCTCCTCCTCCAAAGAAAATTCTTCTAACATGGAAGCATCTGTGCATCTCAGTCAACCCTTCTATACTGAATGTTTCTGACAGCTATTAGCAAACATGAGTTGGCAAGATAATAAGAAATTACTGTGTTTGAAACGGCTAAGAATAGGTGTTATGTTAATACCATCTGTACTGTGCATCATATGATCTGGTATTTGTTAATGATATTTGGTTTGATACTATTATTAAAGAATTAATATCTTTGTAATGAATATTTGCATCTCATAGAAACAATACATTGACTGCTGCTATGAAGTAGCTCACTCTAAAAGTTGCAAAATTTGATTTCCATGCAGGAGGAGCAGAGAATAATCATGGTCACCAGCCATGATTTTTCATCCTGGAGCCTTGGCCATCTTTTGATACATTGTGCTCTAAAGAACAAAATGGCAACTACTTTTTTTTTAATAATCTTACTTTTTTCAGACTACTGGTCATCTGCATCTACATCTTGGGTATGCTGATGACAACAGCAAGGTTGACTCTACTTTCTAGCTTCCAAATGTCATTAAATGTATTCCTAATGATATTTTGTTCTTGATGTGGAGATGTTACATGGTTGTCATTGGGAGACTCAATATTCATATGGTTCTGTCTGCCTTGGAAAATAACCAGGCAGAGCACTGCTCCAGCTGGGCATAGGTTTTGGAGATGGCACCCTCTGGATTCCAGTGCTGTTACACCAAAACACCCACTTGGGGCTGTGCAGAGCAGTTTCTGAAGTGACTCTTCCTTGCTAGGAGGAGGTCTGCTGACAACCCAGGGTAGAATAGATTTCAGTCAAGAGCTTGTTGAAATAACAGGCAGTAAAAGCAGATCACAGGGGAGATACTCTTCCTTTTATTCCCCCTTCAGCCTAAACCTGATTTTCATTCAAGTCACAGGAACATGCCTTACTTACTTTAGGGAACATATTACAGAACGAAGCAGCAACATTTTTATTATGAAAACCTAAATGAGGAAATCTAAGTTAAGGGTTGAATGATGCAAAAAAAGTCATAAAAATTATT
The DNA here is from genome assembly GCF_000738735.6 of Corvus cornix cornix. Classification (NCBI taxonomy): domain Eukaryota; kingdom Metazoa; phylum Chordata; class Aves; order Passeriformes; family Corvidae; genus Corvus; species Corvus cornix. The sequence continues at coordinate 141,484,378 of NC_046333.1, read as the reverse complement.
TCACTTTTGCAAGCTGCTTCCCTGAAATTCGTTTCTGCTTTCCTGCATGGAAAACCCTCAAGCCAAAGCTGTTCTGTAAATAAGTGAAGTTTTCTGTGTTGTAGGAGATGCTGATACATTATCTGCCAAATTTTACAATGTTTGGTGAGGGGAATTTAAGTGTTTTACATCTGTTTTGTACAAGCATCATCCTGGAAGAAAACCAGTGGTTTATTTATAATCATATTTCATTACATGAAATAAAGGTTTGGTATTGGGCCTTTCTTTGACATTCAGAGGGGCTTATCCCAGGAAACATTCCTTCCTAGTGAATGTGCAGCCTTCATTTCCAGGTCAGTTCCTACACTGCATTAACTAGTGAAAGTATTTTGAAAAGGCCTAGGTTGCAGTAAATGCTCTTTCCTGTGCAAGGACACAGTACACAAAGTTTATTGGTAAGATCTCTGTGGCATCAGGTGTTCCTAGTGTGCTGAATACTTCAGTAAGCAACTTCAGTTTCTTAGGTGGTCTGGAAAAAATATAACACTCTTGATTATTCAGAGACTGGATTTTGGAGAAAATTTTGACTGTGTTTTACTATTTTTGGCAAACATACAATTCCTGAATAATATTTTTCTAATTGGGTAGAGCCCACTAGTTAGTAACTTTTTATTACCGAGGTATGTAGAACAAGTGATCATATGACCAATGATACCAGAAGCATTCTGGTCAGTATGTTGCCAGTAAATGGCACAATAAATATAAAGTTAAAACAAATTAACTACTGCAATTGGAGCTTCTGCTTTAGCATATAAATTGTTACAAAATTGGAATGAGTATGGCCACTTTATTATCCCCAAGTCATTTGTTTAATTCACTACATGTGGTGCGAGGAGGGGGAGGTGTGGCAGTGGCAGCTGGTTGTGTGCATGTCCCACACAGGGGATCCCTCAGGCCAAGAGCACCCAAATTCCCTGTGGTCAGAGGGGTGTTGTGCTGCTTCCAGCTGCTTTCCCAGGCCGGGTGACTGGTGTGGGAGCTGCTGCAGTGGCACAGCACAGGTGACACCAACTGCACACCACAAGCACCCTCAGGGATTTGGTTAGGCTGTTACCAGCAGGCTGTTACGTGGACTAAATAAGTGATCAGTTTGACCACGCTGTGGCCCTACATCCTTGGTTTTGCCCTATCACTCTCTCTGGTTCCACGGGAACTTGAGATTTGGATACAGTGTTGCAGGACAGCCAGTCAGGACTAATACACTGTGCACTGTTAGCAGGATACTCTTTCAAAGACAACACAGGCACAATTGCTTGGAGGCTGATTTTTTTTCCATCAGCGACCTTCTCGGTCACTTCCATAGGACGGGCAGAACTCTGAGCTGTGTCAGTACAACCTGGATGGGAGTGGGCCAGCAAGGGAGGGACACAGGGAGTTTGCAGTTGGGGTAAATTAACACAGGTGTTCTGAGCCTTGCCAGGCTCTTGTACCTGCTTGTGTGTGAGAGAGCCATGCTCACTTTGGGGCCCAATGTTCTGTCAAGTGGGGTTAAGCTGCAAAAAAATAAAAAGTCCATAAAGTGCATTATACTTTCCTACTTTCTATTTTAAATGCAAGTGCAGGTAAGGAAATGACATTCAACTCACATTCCATCAACTTTTATCACCTTTCCCCAAGAAAATGGTTGAAATCAGGGGTGAAAGACGTAACGTAAGGGGAAAAGAGAAAGGCAACCTAGAAAGGTATACAGCCCTCAGCCAGAGCCTGCTAGTCACATGTGCAAATTGTGTGTGCTACTAATGAGGCTGAATTCTAGGCAAGATAGTTGGGGATTACACAGTAAAGGTACCCATTCATCTTCTTCCAGGTGAGCTAAGGGAGCTGCTGGCTAGAAGCCAAACCTAACAGGCTTTTCTTTACTGTAGGGTATGGATAGACCCCCTCCCAGTCAGGGATAAGCAGGAAGATGGTCCTGGGATGTACAGGACAGCCTCTCCATGTCTGTATCGGGCTAAAGCAAAAGTGTGCCAAATCTATGCTTTCAGCTTAAATGACCATGTTCGAGCTAAATCTTAGTCTCCAGTGCTGTTCAAAGCTGTTATTGAGTCACTTTATAACTTACCTTGTTTGTAGATAATGAATTGCCCTGTGCTCAAGCTTTTGGGTTGGCATTTTGCCTTCCTCTCCTCGTTAGGTGACCCAAGTTGCCATCCCAAATACACCTGCCAGTCTTTTGACTTGGGCATGTTGACATGTGAAATCTCACATCCACAGTTGGCACAACTACCTCAGCTCATAGTTACTCTCTGCATTTGCCCATATATAATTTTAAAAAAAAGGCTAAATAATATTTATACTAAATAATGTTTATACTACATCCTTTAAAATAAAACCATTGCCCAAAAGTGGTGAAAAGAAGAAATGTATTTCCTTCTCATTGCATTCTGTCCCCTGAAGAGCTAATGCAATTGTTTTGAGTTAAAAATCGAATACAGAATTACCATACAAAAGCTTGCCACTTTTATTTGCATACAAAACAGAAATGAAAGAGGTTCACAATAAATTATCAGTGTGCTCCCATGGAACATTCTTGCGTATTTGTTTTAGGTGAGTTAAGAAAACAATGGTCTGTTAATATAAGAAATCTTTGCAAAAGGATAATAAGCTGGGTGCAAGGACGCCTGATGCATTGTTCTCCAGTGGATTTAGTCAGGTTACTCTGCTAGTAAAACAATTCATCCAAAACAAACAGAAAGTAATCAACTGGGAAAAAATGGATAACAAGACATTAACTTTTAGCCGGATGTATTTTTTTCAATAGAGTTTGAAGAGTGAATGGAAGAGTACTCCAGAGAAAGATCTACAAGCGACCTTTCATCATCATCTAGCACCAACCCACTAACATACTAAACTTCTGGCATGCAAGATAATTACCATTATTTGTTGTGTCAACTGGCCATGTATACTTTTACATAAGAGCCTGTAAACATCTTCAGTGACAGGTGAGGCACCTGGACAAAAGGCCAAACACAGATGCACATAAAATGTTTCCCTTTTTTAAACAGTTCACTGAGAGGGGCTTTTTCCATCCTTTGTGCGTACTGGACTCTGGGCGCTCCTTTTGGCGATCCTCCTTGCGAAGCGACTGATTCCTGGGGATCTCAGCTCAACGGCTTCCATCTCTTCTTGAACAGGAGTAAACTCTGGTTGAGCAAGATGAGGTGATGGATAGGACTGGGAGTATGGTAAGGGGTAGGACCCGTGAACTACGTACGGCTGTTGCTCACCATCATAAAGGTCCTCAGGGTCATAGATTTGGTAGGAGTTATGTGGCAACTGCACTACTGGGATGTCTTGATCAGTTGGCTCACCGTATCCACCTTAACCCACCACCACCAAGAGTATTCATACGGTTAACACAGGAGAAGGGGAGTAGAAAATTAGAGCATTCATTAGGAAATTGACATTTTACATACAGATGCATTTCTATATCATGTGTGTGAGTATATATATATATAATCTTTAAATACACATCTTTTATTCACATAAAGGAACAATGAAAACATTTAACAAAATTAATAAGCTGGAGCAATTGGAAACCCACCAACAGACAGCCAAGTTAGTTGGAAACCACCACCACAATTTGTCAAATGTCCAGTTGTAATACTGTGCTCATTACACACTGCACACTCTGCCTGCTATAGCTTATTCCAATTATGGGCTAGAATACATGACTAGCAGGCAAAAATGGGTCAGGCATTAATTTTTAGCAGTGCCAGGAAGCCAAGTGCATGTACAGCAGCTGTAAGTTCATTAGTGGTAGTCATTATCGTTGCTGGAAAGCACAGAGCAGTTCAGCATCCATCTCTGACCTTCAGCCCAATGAGACCTGAACCAGAATGAGCCTTTCACCTTCTGGATTGGTAGCCATTGTAAGGAATTGGGCCTTAAAACAGGAAATGAACAACGGGGAGGGGAAGTGAGGAGGAAAGGATAGGAAGAGACGACAACAAAAACATTCAGGTAAGTAAAACATACAAATCAGCTCGGGGGCAGATTAAACTGTAAACATCAAACAAATATGCCTTATGTGTAACATTTGTAGTGACTAGTGCTTTACTAATAAATTTTGATTTTAGGTTGGGTGATACAATATTTGGTAGTTGTGTTAACTTCTTCCCATGGCCTCTCCGTGCTATAACGAGGTGGGAAAGTAGGATACAGAGAAGATGTAGAAAGAATAATTTTCTTCAGATGGCTTCACTGGTTAATGATGGACACGTGCATTCCTGTGCCAGGTTACACTACTACGGGTTTAGTAAGGGTCATGCTCTCATGCCACTCAGAGGCACATGGAAGGGGAGGTTGAGCAACACGTTTGAAAAACTAGAAATGTAAAAACTCTGCTGTCACAAACATGAGGTGGTGGGGCTTCAGCACAGACCATTGAGATGGAGCAGGCTCATACAACTACACAAACAGGTACAGGACAAAACCCAGTAGGCGGGATCAGTTTTACAGGCTGGGATCAGACAGTGGTCACTTTCCTTTGGTCACTACAGTGGGTCACCTTCTCGTTGTGCTGCAGTCCCACAAAGTACAGCCACACTGGACACACAGATTTTTAGCAAGCTACCACATTTTAGTGCAAGGTTCACCAGTAGCCTCCATCTCACTTGGGCTGTTAGAAAATGCCACCCTCACCTCTGCAGCTGCCCCGACTCCTGACTACTCACCTCCCATGCCGTACCCAGCGCAAGAGGACGGGTCACAGTACCCTGGAGGCCCAGCAGGACCCTGTGAGCCTGGGGATCCTGTGTGACCGGCAGGACCTCGTGGGCCCGGAGATCCCGGTGGTCCCGGGCTGCCTGTTCGACTTTCTCCGGGAGGTCCTGCATAAAACAGGGAGATGAAACATGAGCAGTGTCTTTCATGAGAGCAGGGATTTGAGGCCACCTTTCCTGGCCTGGAAAACATGACACTGAGAGTGCTATAAACACTTCCAGGAGACAGTTTGAGTGGAAGCACAAGGCATCCTGGCTCTGACTCCCCTGGGCAAGCTGAGGGAAAGACTTCAGCCTCTGGCAAGGAAGACAGAGCAGCAGCCTGAGAGGAGACCCACTCCCAGTGAGCCTCCTCTCTGGCTGCTGCTTCATCTTCCTTGCCAGAGACAGCTTTAAGCCAGAGCTCGAGCAAATGTTTCACCAAACATCAGACTTCTGGAAAGGGATTTTCGTGGGGAAGGGACAGCCCTGGATGCCTGCACAGCTCTTGATTCCTCCCATTCCCTTTCAATACAGTTTCGGGGTAATGCTGTGACTTGATACCAGTGCCTAATGGCCAGGATATCCTAATGAAATCCCAATTTTACTCCTGTTTCAACAGGACATGGATATCACCCTCTCTACTTTTTCAGGAGCTAAATATAAATCCATGTGATATAATGTGCTTAATTATTTTATGTTTCTCCGTCAACTCACATTTAGGTATGACCTTGAGTCAATGAGAAAACAAATTCAATTAGTCCAGATTAATTTTTCCATTTCCAGAACCCATGTCTGAAAAAAAAATACTTAAAACATTTTTAAAAGGTGGGCTTGGAAAAGCAGTTTGTCATAGGGGAAATGAAAATACTTGTGTGATGGGTGACACCATCATGTGGTGTATCACAACATGATAATACATAGTAAGAACATTATGACGATTACGGTGCCTGAACTGCTACTCTTCTGGTACTTAAGGAGAAAGACAGAGCTGATCTAAGCTGCTTCACACATCGGTTGGCGTGGTCTAATCCTGATGCCTCAAATCTAAGTTTACCTGTGGATCCTGGTGGGCCTCGGGGTCCTTGTGTTCCAACACCTGGATTGCCTTTTTCTCCTTTCTCACCTGGTAAACCTAAAGAAATAGTACTCAGTCACATTTTGATCAAAAGTGTGAGCAGCGTTTATTATTTAAGCAGGATTATAGTTCCATATGTTATTTTTCATCTAAAAACAGATGTCAGAGAAGGAAAGATGTGAAAATTAAAAATTATTTGGTTCTTTTTCCATCCCTCCCCTAACAGCCTCTGAAGAGAAATGTCATTCCTGGGGTCTTAAACATTCCTGCTGCCATGGTGGTTTCATTGAGATGGTATGCAGAGGCATCAGCCAGTTTCCACGCTGCACTTCCTATGGAAAGCTGCCTCTGGACTACACCAAGGTGCAACTATTGTAAGTCAAAAGAGTCTTCCAAGCCTTGTAGCTATAAATTACTGTGTGGCCCAGAAAAGTCGAATTCTTAGTGCTACAGCAAATTTTCCTTCAAACATTCACCCACCAAAGAGTGGTTCAGCACAAGATGGTTCTATGCATACATGGAGAAAGTTGTTATCGGTTATGGCAGTCTTGTTAAACATGAGAAAGGAGTTTCATCACACTCGAAATGTGACCCCCAAAGGAAGCCCAATCTGAGTGCTTCCCAGTCTTGAAACTCTGATATTCCAACATGCACAGCCAGTGAGTTGTGTTCCTACACTCACTCGTGGCACTAAATTTCTCTCCTTGTGTCTGATGCATGGAGATCACAAATCTAGTAATTCAGAGAAAGAACTGCTTACTTCCAGCTTTCCATCTCCTTCTGCACTACCTCTATGGCATTCTATAAAAACACTTTCTATATGCAGCCATCACAATAAGCAGTGTTGAACTATAGTAGGTGTCAAAACTATAAATTCCAGACCCTGAGTTTCCACTGGTGACTTGAAAATTCTTGTAAAGTCTGTGTTTAATTTGGATGGTTCAAAGACACCAAATCCAGGCTGGTTTGTGGGACTTCCTCCCCATTTTCCAGACCTCCCTCCCAGCACTGGTAATTGCTCTCCTGATTCACAGCTTCCCCACTTTCAGAGTCAAAGCCTATGCACAGCACCTTTATCAACACAGAGCAGAAAGCAAACAGTTCCTGCCCTGGATGGGGCAGTATCTACAATTCCAACTGACTGGGTTCCCTCCTTCCCCTCTGCTCAGGTAACTGCTACCTCTTAGGGCAAAACAGCTGGAGAACCCCTCATTTTTGTAAGGAATCACAGAATATGCTGAGTTGGAAGGCACCACAAGGATCATCGAGTCTGACTCCCAGCCCTGCACAGGACCATCACCAAGAGTCACACCATGTCCCTAAGAGCATTGTCCAAATGTTTCTTGAGCTCCGTCAGGCTTGATGCCGTGACCTGGGGAGCCTGTTCCAGTGCCAAACCACCCTCTGCGTGAAGAACCTTTTCCTAATAATCAGCCTAAACCTTCCCTGACACAACTTCAGGCCTTTCCCTCGGGTCCTGTCACTGGTCACACAGAGAAGAGATCAGTGCCGGCCCCTCCTCTTCCCCTCATGAGGAGGTTGTAGACTGCAATGAGGTCTCTCTTCTGTCTCCTCCTAGCTGAAGAAACCAAGAGACCTCAGCCCCTCCTCATAGGGTTTCCCCTCAGGGAGTCATAGAAGATCTTTTTCACCTTCTTAAGCTAATTTCTAATGGAAGCAACTAAGTAAATAAAAAGTCTAAGTGTAGAAAAAACAGTAATTAAAACCCAACGGTGGCAAAGAATTGCTTACATCGAGTTTATCAAATGAGAGTCTGAGGAACTGAAGTGGATTCAGTATCTGCTGAGGACTTCTGGGTCTTCTGCAGGAACAAGAGGCTTCCAGGGCAACATATTGTGTGCCCCAACCACGAAAACACAGGCCACACCACTGCAACCAGTAAATCCACACTGAGCATCTAATTTTTAACTGAAGCATGATGACCCCTTTGTCTTACCTCTACAAGGTTCTTTGCCGCTGTCCTGGCATAGTTAAGGTATTGCCTGTTTCCCTTTTCTGCCTTTTATCTCCTTCAATTGCATAATTTTATGGGGAGGGTGGTGGTGTTTTTTTCCAGATGCCTAAAATTTGCTTAGCCCTTCTTCAAACATACACAGAAACTCATCTATGGCAATTCTCTGCCTGTGCTGCAGGCCTTGCAACAAGGTAAATGTATCCAAATTATCTCTTACCACACAGGACCTGAAAGGAAAGGCTTGCCATTTGCAAAAGGCGAAGTCTGTTTGTGTGAAATGCTTTTTTCCTAAGAAGACTGACCCATTACAACCATCTGGAATCTACACAGATGTTTAGTACAAGGACCATTGCTTATCCTACTGCATGCTAACATTACTTGGCAACTTCAAAGACAACAGCCACAATGTTGTACTCAATTATAATTATTAACACACACAAAACTACACAGCCATGTGTGATGTTCACAGGATAAAATGTCAGTAAGAAATGCTAAACGTGGAACAAATCTACACAGGCTAAGAAGAAAATATTCATTCTGGAATAAGTGATGAATCTCTTGTGCAGGGCAAAGCTTCTTTAAAAGCAAACACTGAAGGCCAAGATAAAAGTCTGCATCAGGTTTCTCTTAGTCTGATTTCCAGTAAAGTTTACCCAAGTTAAAGAGAACATAAACACTGACGCAAAAATATCCTACTCCTAAGGCAAAATGCTTATGAGTTAAAGCCATGGGCTTCCCTGACAGGCTTAAGAGACTCATAGACCTCTTGATTTGCTCCTAATAAATGGCAGAATATTCAAAATTCACCCAAGTCATCTTTGGTGCCAGTAGGACACAGCTTACAGAAAGCCAACCAGACAAGCCATCATTCTCGTAGGTTACTGCTTTGTAGGTTACTGCAATGGCTAACTGCCCTCAGAATGAAAGCATGTATCAAAACTTGCCATTTGAGTTGAGTGCGTTCAGGTTCCAGGAACTGCTTTCATACCTGTGCTATGGCCATGCTTCAGCAATACCATCAAACTATCTCCCCCCTTCATGCTAACCATGGGTTTATATCTTGTCCCCATCCTCTTAAGTTCAGCCCCATGGAGATCACAAGCAACAGAAATCAATTATTTCCAACCCTTCACTAAAGATAACTCTGATAGCATCAGTTATTGTAAACAAAACCAAGCTCATGAACACATTTTCTAGCAAAGAAAATTAAATTTCCATGGTTTCCACACAAATGGAAATCTCAGGTGTTCTTTATCTAATGTTGTCTTTAAGAGAATACTGTCCTGTGAGAACTACCTACTGCATTTAAAAAAAATTAAACTGCTACCAAAAATGTCTTCTTTTAAAGATGTTCAGCTGTGAGCATAGTGCATAATAACACAGGGTTGTGATTTTTTTCTTTTTTAATTCAGATGAAGCTAACATTGGAAATAAAAATATTTAATTGATGCAACTGGCAAAAGTTACATTTAATTCCACTGGAATTTTGCCATCACAGCTGTAAATGTGGCTTTTGATAACACATGTTTAACTGGCTCTTTCATATGAAGCCAGGAAGCAAATAAGGATGAAGCTGTGCTTGAGGACATTAAATTTCCCAGTGACAGCTTAGGTATTTATCGTACTTTAATCATAGTGGGATGGGCCAAGTAGCTGTAAGTTTTGTGTACCACTTCAGGCCACATAAGAGCTGAAGTCTATCTGGTAATAGAAGTACTGCACTTTCACAACATCTGAAGGCTAGCAGTGCCTCAGAATAATTTTTACTATGGCCTTTCCATTTTTCCTCAAAGTTGAGAAAACTACCCATATATTATAAAAATAACTGGAAACCAAAAAGAAGAAAAAGACATGTTGACTCTCGGTTTTTATATTATTTTGCAGAGGGTCAACTACTTCCTGGGCACTCAGAAGCCAGACACTAGTTGTTGAAGTCCCAGTTCATAAACAAAACCAAAACAAAATATGTTCAAACTAGCTGAAAGAAAACCAGGAAACAGTGCTGTGAACTAGTTAAAATTCAAACAGAGATGAGTGCTGTGAATAATCAATGTTCGGGTTTTTTCCAAACCCCTATACTTATGCATATAAGCAAAGAGCAAAATTCTAGTAATTTATCTGGGATTATGTACTGTAGGGGCCTGGTAATACAACGTGGCCTCTCAGCTGGAAACAGACACTGAGAACTGAATCTGTCAAGAGAATGACTAGTCCTTTCTCACTGAGGTGGTCTCTCTTAGAAGGACCAGCTCAGTGTGTTACTACTGAGAGGAATTCCATCCAGGAATAGGACATCATTGACCTAGAAGTTCAAGTGGAGGTTTCTAACAGAACTCCAAACACTCTCTCAAACATCTGATTAATGCTTGGCAGAGTGACAAGGTAAACAAGGGAAAAGAAGCTATTGGCCAGGCAAGTTAGCAGGGAAGCCCACTGACATCTCTCACTGCTGACATTTTCCAGTAAAGCTCTCTTTGGTGCACCATTTCTAACCAGTTCCACACGCTGCTTTCTGAAGTGCCCCCTTCTTACAGGCTGGGATTGAATAGGTGGAAGGCAGGAGAGGTGAGCAGGAAGAAACACCTGGCCTCCACCCACCTTTTATCTTCCCGCTCTACCAGCGCCTTGCCACTCAGCTCAGAGCCAGTAACAGGCTCTTGCAGCAATCCCAACAGTCTGAGGGGAAAAAAGCAACACTGCCAGATAACAGTTGTTTTTTCCTTCTAATGGCTATTACTGGTTAGCACACTCTATTGCAGGGCATTTTCTGAACTTAGAGGTGGAGCCTGACTTTCAGAGTTGCTAATCTGGTACTGGGCTTGAACATTAAATTGGCTTCATACACAGCCAAAATGCTGATGACATTAGTGAAAAGAAACACATTGTTCATAAAGACTTCCAGGTGGCTGGCTGGAGATCTTCAGGACAAGACTATACATTGTTATACAAGTGAAATGCAAGCGGTGCTTCAGAACACAGCAAGGGATGGAGTCTGATCATTTACCATCCTCTCTGTAGTCACTGGAAACTTAAAAACCCTTCCTTCCACCCAGAAGCTGAACAATTTTAGTCTGCTACTTCCCTGTATGATATGTAGTTAGGAGTTAAGTGAGAATTGGGAATGCACGAAAAACTTCCAATCATTTTCCACAAGCATGAAGCCAGTTAAATAATTTTTAATTTTCATTTTTGCATTTTGGGGTTGGCTTAGAGCAATTCCTTAGAAATGGGTTCAGAAATATTCCAAGGGTCTGTAGCAAAAGGTATCTTCCTGCTCAATAAAGTGCTACTACATCAAACACACAACAGTCTAAAAATTCAGTTGCTTCTGAAGAAATTGAATCCTCAAGGAGTAAAAAATTATTATACACTTTTGCCTAGTTTCTGAAGGAGCTCCTTCCTCTTTCTTACAGATTCTGTTCTAGGCTCCAGTTACATGAATGTCCTAAAATCCATTTTCACTCCAAATAAACTAGCCAATTATTTTGTCTTAAAGTTTATGCATGGATTCTTGTTTCTTGAAACAACCTCATTTTAATCTGCAAGTATGGTAAAACATTCCCAACATTTGGTATTTCATTTTATGAAAATCTGCAGAGAGCTCTGGCTGACTGTAGTCCTGAAGGATGCTTGATTAGAGCTTTCTCTCTACCAAGTATAAAACTCCTCACAAGAACTACCTGCCAAAATCATCAGTTATCAGTTATCCATATATAGAGAGGAAAAGGGTAATAGAAAGGAAAAGGGCAATAGTCTTTTTAATGTGCTTTTACCCTTTCTGTACTCTATTGCCAGTGCTGCTTCCCAGGCATTAACACTGTCTGCAGTGGGCTGACCCACATCACATTTCATTTAAATGACTGTATCTAATCACTCTGTGATTTCACAGTATACAACATGCATGTCTGGACCTCAGCACAGCAAATACAATAGAAAGTACAAGCTAAATGTCAGACATGTTCCTTTTTTTGTAGCCTGGCATTTCGGTTGCCCCATTCCTGAAGTCCTAGCTTGAACAGCCTCTTCCCAAGAAGCCATTTAAAATATGCTAGTATTAGCATGGAATCAAGTATCCTGAAATCTGCATTCAGCATCTCCAGATCACTCTTTTTAAAGTCAGTTCCTCAGCTGCTGTCTCTTCCAATCTTCTTTTCTGCTTGTCTCACGCTCCCTCATTCTTCCTTTCTGGACGGTGTCTGGTTTTTGCTCAGCTGGAGCAGGCAGCAGCATGACTGAACGGTCAGTACCTGAAACTTTGCCTCTTTTTTTCAAAATTACAGTCTTGAGGGCAAGACTCACAGGTTCACTCAAAGACTTTCTATTAAAAACAATGTTTTAACTATGGTCATAATGGCTACTGTGAACTGGAACTATTAAGTTCCTGAACAGCCTTCATAGCAATTAATTTTTAAAATCCTAGTCAGCAGATTTTGTAACAGCAACACCAATTCACTGCTTTTGAATATCACATTTGTCTCTTGGGTTTTTGGTCACCTCATGTGATATTCTTCAAAGCACTTTCGCAATTATAGATCTACTCAGTATTACCTTCTGAGGTTAGTGCTACTCTGGGACACAAAAGATTGCCAGGGTTGCACAGAGAGAGAGTAAATCAAACATGGAGCTTGTTTTGTTGTTAGACAGTGCTCATGGAGGAAAGGAGAGGGGGATCTAGCCTACATGTAAGAATACAGAAGAGAATTCTTGTAAATGTTAAGTGTATTACTTCTCGCTGACCTCACCATTTCCTCTTTTTTATCCTCTCTACTCCTCAAACTAGAAATTTTTCTCTCTTCTTATCAATATTGCTCCTTTCAGATGATCATGACTCAGAAATACCTAGACTGACACATTTTGTTATCAGAAAAGCTCAACTTTTCCCCAACATACACATCAGTTTTGCATCTGACTTTCTTCAGTTGTTCTTTTGCTTATTTAGAGATTCTGCTCCCTTCAGAGCCTCACTAAGATGAAACATGATGTGATGGGATGTGCACAATTAGATTCCACCAATATTTAGCAGTTTAAACATTAAACCTCTGTCAGATTCTACCAAATCACACTCGGCAAAGCCTGCATGACCTTCATGACAGAGTCTCCAGAGCCTTCATTACAGTCTGTGTTAAGCTCACCAGTTAGCTAATGAGAAAACTGTTGCTTTCACATTTACACAGGAAACAAAAGCTATTAGACTGTATCAGGAAAGGGAGGTGTAATTTTGTATTTGTGAAGTATGCAGCCTACCTCTTTCTCCTGGTCTTCCTGGCTGACCAGGGCTTCCTGGAAACCCTTGCATGCCTGGTGATCCTTGCTCACCCTGTGGCCCTGGAGCCCCTGGCCGACCTGGCTCACCAGGAGGTCCCGCGATGGTTCGTGTTGAGACAGACTGGCTTGGAATCTGGTTCAGAATTGAGTTATATCTTGCCATATGACCTGTCAGGAAAAATTCATAATTTTCAAGTAGCAGTGGAAAATCTGGTTCAGCAAAGTTTGAACAGAGTACTGGCAGGTTGTCAAGGCTGTGGTCTGTCATGCTTTGGTATTATGAAGTTGTGCGCTTGTTAGGGGAGAAATAGTAGTTTAGGGAGGGCATAGAAAATGGGAGAACTATTGTGCAAGATTTTATTTTCTTACTTTGGTAAAGGTTTTGGGGGCATTGGTATTTTATGTCTATAAAAATTTAAAATTCTTGCAGCAGAAGCTTCTGTATAGTGTCACAGCTTGGAGACAATTCCAGCTTTTTTTTAGATGGCCGATGCTAATCAGCTCTAGTTGGACATAAATCTGGTTGAACATAAATCTAGTTGGAACATAAATCCCAGCTGTCTAGTATAGAACAAACAGGTCCCCTTGGATATTTTGAAAGGTGTCATATTTGTAAGTAACTGTGGCAGGAAAAGTTTCATTCCAGAGAGAGAAGCATATGGACCATCCATGTACTTGCCTTGGATGAGCTGTTCACACACTTGACGAGCAACAGCCCGAACCATTGCCTGGGACTGGAGATCGCCCTGGATAACAACAGCAGCAGTGTCATGAAACAGTTCCTTGACTCAGTTCTGTGCTGAAAGCACTTTGAGCAATGAAAGATATTTATTACTGCTGACACATTATATCCTCACAGATGAGAAAGGAAAGCCAAAGAATTCCTATTTCTCTTTTTGGCCAGCAATCAGAGGTCTGAGAAGATAACCCTAATAAGAGATTTGGAGACATGCTTACTGCCACATACTTCCCACCTTCAAAATATTAATGTAGCTATATATAAGACCATGTCTGGAAAAGAAGGAAAGTTTGCTTAATTGCAAAGAGAAAACTGCTGTGCCTGTAAACACAGAGAAACATAAATTGTCAGGAAAAGCTCTTTTTGAAACACAAGGCCAGGCAGGAAACAAACCACGGCTAACATGAACATAGACTTACCCGTTCACCCCTTTCACCCTTAGCTCCAGGAGGACCCTATGAAAAGATTCAGTACAAAATTAGTTCTCATTTTGTTCTGCTCAAAATTTTTAACACCTAAATATTGTCTTCCTTGCAGTTTCATAGAAAAGGGAGAAAAAAATAAACAATAAACAAGCTTTGAGGAGGTTCTGTGACAGTAACAAATACACTCATTTCAGTACTCTACAGAATGTTCACCTTTGGCAATTACATGGGAACAATGACTTTCTCAGGTGCTTGTCACACACTGAATTCCCTTGTTCACAGTAGCAGCAAGGACAGGCCACCACATGATGCATTTCACATGGCTGAAACAGGTCTAATTTTTGCAAAATAGCAGCCTGAAATTTGCTGTAGTGAGACTCTGCATCCACTATGAACAGAGTCAGCAATGGGATTAAACTGCACAGAAAATTACATATGACATTAAGGATAATGTAATACTGTAATGATGGTGAGGAGGATTATGGATTGGAACAAGTCGTCTAGGGCAGTTACAACTCCACCAATGTCAGGTTTTGGGGTGGGCTACACATTTCTCAGGAACTCCTAAAGCAAGGAAAGGTCTATTGGTCAGAGCCCTGTATGGGCCATCCACTCGAGAGCTGGACTTGATGATCCTTGTGGTTCCCCTCGAACTCAGACTACTCTGTGCTTCTGCATAGGTAACCAGCCAGCTGATACATGGTTAAAGCACAGCTTAGTCTATCCTTGGAGAGAAGAAAATCCTACAAAAACTAAAAGATTGTTTCTAAGGCCTCTATAACTCTACATTTTGGAATAGATTGTTACTGAAGCTCAGTAATTTTTCAGCCACCTGTTTTTTTCTGCACTACTAGAGTCTAACCATGCACAGCAGAGCTCTTACATGACTCACAAGAATATCTACATTCTAGAAAATTTAGTTCAATATCTGGAACATGTGTTTGGACAGGAACTGCACAGTCAACATGTTATATATTGATAGTAAAAGTTCCATAGCGCCTCAAATCTCCTTTGCATCTTCCATGATCACACTTAGAAACTATGTAGAACTGGGCATTAGGTTATTATCTTCACTTATGTATTATCAGTCAATTTAATTTCATTTCCACTTAACCATATGAAAATGCTTGCATTGGCCTAAATCTCCAAACCAAACTGGATTTCGGAAGAAAATTTTCTATTCTACAAATAGAGTCAGAAATGCACACTGTCCCATTCTGATGTCTTTAAAAATTAAATAGAATGTTTACTATAATAGATGGGAAAAAGCTGAGCAGGCTTCATAATTAAACAAGTAGTCAAATGTTAAAATATGAATACATAATAGTGTCTGAACTCTTACAGAAAAAAAGAAGTCCACTATAAATTTTCTCTTTTACATAATTTACACACTCATTTCATAGTTGTATTCCTTTCTTCCAGTCAAACTGTTTTGTTCTGGGTTTTTTTTTTAAATAATAATAAAAAATAACGTCTGGGAGACGAACTTAATATTGGAGGTTCCTAATACTAATTTTAGATATAGAGGATATAATTTTGCACACTATGAAACTGATAGTCAAATTTATAATAGCAATCTAGAAAAAGCCCTAGTCATTATTCATTTGTTCTGATGTAAACACCAAGCAACCACAAAAGACAGATTTTTATTCATATATTATTTTCACAGTTTGGAAATCAGAATAATATTTTGGAAATATTCATGTTAATAAATGGCATACTTGAATTTCCAGAGAGTCACTTGAAGGGCAAAGGGGAAAAAAAAGAAGAAAGTAATTACAAAAAGACTACAAATTCACATAGTTGTGTTTTTAACTTCTGTGTTTTAATCTTGTGTTTTGACTCTCTAATCCCTATATTCCAAACATTGTATGTAAGACCAACAAATAAATTTAATTAGAAAGAATGAACAAGGCAAGGTCAATATGATGTTTAACTTAGCCCCTAACTGTGAACAGATCATAAGCAATAAATATTGAGGAGTTCTGTCCAAGAGTGAAGCCAGGCTCAGGAACCAACTAATGCACAACAGCAGACAGAGAAATACTAATTAGTTTCACTTACAGGAGCTCCAATATCACCTTGTGGCCCCTGACTTCCAGTAACACCTGGAACACCTGGAGCACCAGGTATGCCCTATGTGGAAAAAGAGAAAGAAAATAGTGGTGATGGCAATCAACATCCATGAGTCCTGATGGGAAGTGCACAGACAGTTCTGTCAGTCAAAGACTGGAGATTCCCAGAGGGAGGACTATGAAGTACAGTTTGCAGGAAAAAGAGCACCAAAAGCACAGCTCTGAGAAAATCACTTGAGGAAAATAACTTGGGTTGCTTTCTGGAACGGGCAGAAGTTGCTGAACCACTGCACTAAATCCTGTGATGTCAATACTGTGTTCAGGGGGGGCAACTCAGAATGTTCTTTGTAAAAACAAAAAGCTGGATTGGAGAATACTCAGTACCACCAGTAGCTTCACCTAATCTTTTCAGTCTATTAAGAAGGCATTAACTTTGCCTAGCTGCCCTGAGAAGACTGAGACTGCTTCTGAAGGCAACATACATCCTGCGTTAGAGGCTGGATGTAGCCTCTGCTGTCTTCCTTGATTACTCTTTGAGAGCACCTATGCTCACCTCCAGCCTCCGGACCAAGTAAAACTTGGTGGTTCACTTCAGTTAACAGTCCAAATTGGAATTTTTGACAAAAAGAAAGTCTCGTTTCAAATGTTAAGAGCAGTAATTCCCTCTTTATAGTGCAGTTACTTGACCAAGAACAAGTTATCAATCTATTGACAGAACAACTCTCTCCCCTTCCCATGGGAGACATTTTCTTCTTGAGCTAAGTAGGAGTGGAAAGAAATGACACTGGACAAGCAGCTCTCTGCCAACTCTGCGCATCGTGAGAATTCCAACTTCCCTTGGCCTTGCTCTATCCACTGTAGCATAGATAACAGTGTGACCTATGATCCCCCAAAATCCTGCTGACTTTTACAGTAACAAATTCTATGGGCAATACTCACCATTGGGCCAGGAGGTCCTTGTGGGCCTGTGGGTCCATCCTTGCCAGGAAAGCCCTATAGAAGATAAATAAATGCAATTTAATCAGCTTTTTATATGTACTTCGTGAATCTGTTCTGTTCTGTTTCATCTAGAAGAAATATTTTACTTTTGTTCTTTAGTTTTGTTTTGCTTAGTTGTTGTGTTTGTTTGGTTTTGGTTGTTTTTTTTTTTTTTAAATTAATACCTGTTGGTAGTGATTTCTTAGGAAAAAATTCCCTTATTTGCCCTGGGGAGGGTTTATTTCTGAAAAGGAGCCATAGTGTCACCAAGATTTAAAAAAAAAAAAAAATCCAGCTAGTCTCACACAATACTTTTGAAGTAAGAAAAAACAATACAAAATTCTTCATACTGGCAATTTTCACCTCTGAGTGAATTTCACTTAGAACACTTCTGTAGGGAAATAAATGAGAGGGTTTGCTGTCCAACCTCTCTACCACAAGGTCACATTTCTACATCTGCTCTCACTGGTTGCAAGTATTCACAGTCCTGCTGATGAGGTGCTGAAAGATGGCAACTGAGAGTGGGTCTCTCTGCCCAGCAGTGCTGTACATATGCTCCAGCTATCACTGAGGTCCTGAGTCAGGAAGCAGCAGGAATGTTCATGTGGTTTACATTATGAACGTGCCTCAGAGCTTCCAGAAATGAGAGCCAAAAACTAAAGATAACTTGGAAACTGGAAAGTGAGTACATCACAGAAAAACCAGATGTAGGAGAAAATACACTATTTATTACTAAAGTATTCTTACAAATTAACCAATATATGCATTTTGTATCCACGTGCTATAAAGCATGGTTTTCTGACAAGCCTGGTGATTAGGCAATTCCTTAATTACTACACAGCCTAAACAGGAGAAATATGGTTTTACCTCTGGCTCAAGACCAGTTTGAAAGGTGGTTTATGCGGGAAACTGTTTGTTTTATTGCTGAAAAGTTTGAAAATGTTTATGGTGACACACAGAGTAAAGAACATTCCAGGCCTCAGTATCTCATGGAGCTTCAGAAGAAAAATTTACAACTTTTTTGCTTTGTACTTTTTTCCAAATCTTTGTTTCTGACATGGTTTTAGTAATGAATGTAACATATTCTACTAGTTTTATGCTTTGCATAATTTGGAAACTATTATTCAATTCTGCAATCATATGGCATGAAAAATGGCTGGAGAGTACTATTATCTGCCATATACCTGGAAAGTTTTTTTAAATCCTACTGGAAGGGTGTTTTGGTGGTAAAATAAGCCACACAGTCAATTCACATTATGTCATCCATGCATCCTTAGACTTGATAAGGAAATACCTTCCTATTTCACACTGTAGCCAGATGAAGTTGATACCTTCATATTTATGTTTCACTTTTAAAGCAAAGATGTAAAACCTACATTTATTTTTTCTCAGTTCCAAAGCAGGATGAAAACTGGTTTGACCATTTTAAGGGCTTAATGTATGGAGGAGGGAAATAGAGTGCTTTCCACTGACTTCTAGGATCTAGTGTGGATTCACACAAACTTTAAAAGAAAAATAAATCTGTATGTCCTTCCCTTCTCCCATCTCAGTCAAAGAGTAGAATTAACAGTATGATCAGAATTACATTTTCTTGGAATATATTTCACAATTTCTTTCCTCTGAGCAGTGTTCTTACTCTTGGCTGCTCAGTAATCACCTCCTGTCTATTCTCCTAGGGTTTATTTCTCTTGGCACTGTGTCTGTATCGTCCACAAAAGATCACCTCCTACTGTATTTGCTAGATGTGAAAATTGCTATATAGAAATTAAGTCAAAGAGAAGCCTGGTTCAAGAAAGAGTATGGCAATACCTATTCTCCCATGCTAAAGAAAGACTAAAGGTATTTGTTTGTGCTGCCAACAGGGTTTGAAGATGTTACTCAGACCACCTGCTAGCCAGAATGCATCTGACACTCATTCTGAACTTCTGAGTAGAGAGCAGAGATTAGTAAGTACCAGGAAATTGGCAGGAAGACTGGGAATTTATTTATTCTGGCTCTTTCTTCCATAATTTTTGGGGTGTGTAATGCAGAAGAAAATAGAGCACAGTGAGAATTCACAAAGTTATATTCTGAGCACTGAAGCCTTATAGATGTTATTTAAACTCCCATTTATTGAATTCTCCTCTTTGCTTAGCCATATCTAATGCAAGGAGGAATTACACAGCACAACAGCTCTTTCTCTCTGTCATCCAGCATAGAAATGACTCTGTACAAAGTCACTGATTCTCTCCGAAGGAACTGCATATCCAAGAGGAGGATGGGACAGATTTTGATGTGTCACCTAGGATATAGGTCTTAGAATCAAGGTGTATATAATTTTGGTAAGTTAACTTAAATCAAGACATATTTTGCTAATGGCATGAAAAAAAGTTACAGAGAAACAGTGTAGCTTTGACAGAATTTTTATAAGGGATTTTATTTGCCAATATACAAATGGCATCACCTGTAAAACCTCAAGTCTGCTGAAGTCAGAAGTGCTGCTGACCTCATTATAAACTCTTGAGCTTTCTGTAGCCTGGAATTTGTTTGGGGGAACTTGTAGAGAGGTGATTTTTTAAGTAGGACTAAATACTGGCAAAAATTTAACTGAAGCTACTGAGCCAGGCTTGAAAGAGTTTCATGTAGAGCCTTTTAAAAAAACCCTGCAGCCTGGGACCCATGGCTGCCAATTCAAGCTCTGTCTTTCAACATTAAATGCTTGGGACTGTTGGCGAAACACAATCTGTTCTTTTTACTAAAACTCCTCTATACTGCTAGCTACAAATATGGAGCAGCAAGAAAGGACACCAAACAACCACAGCTACATCCATACGATAAAAAGAAATAATTTTATATTTGTAGAATCTTTTCTGATACTCTGGAAGCTGATGAGAGAGGAGGGGACTGTTCCTCATGTGGAGTCTGAGATGTAGATTTAACCACGTTACCAGACAGGTATAAAATATTATCATGCATATTCAGAATGTTGGCTTTACTATCAGAAAAAACTTTCTTTTTACTCTGATTCAACCTTCACAAGTATTTTTATTACATCCCATTCTTCTTCATAGGGAGGGTGTGTCATTATGAAAATGACCTTTTTATGAATTCACACAACTGACAGGGAAGATGTTCTATTTCTTTCTAAAACCCAAGAAAAAGCAAATAAACCAGGGACTAAAAACCAGAACTTCAGAAATACAAAAAGAAGCTTTACAGATTAAGTGTTGAATGACAGCATTAAGAAAGGAAAATCAAGCCCTTTTCTCAACTGATTTCAAAAATAAAATCAGAAAGTATGAACATTAGAAATCAAAACAAAAAGAAAGGAAAATGAACTGTAAAAGTGAAGTGATTCCAATTATCAGGAACTGTAGAAAAAAAATTGCCATTCCAGCACTTCTTAAGTCTAATATCACATTATGCCCAGTTCAGCAAAGTTTTCAGAGATCGCCCAATAAATATCAGCCCTATGCTTACCTCTCATTAAAATCAGTGTGATTTAGCCATCTGCCTAGGTACTTTACAGCACTGGTACCACTATAATGAAAATACTTAAATGATCAATAAATACTAAAGAGGAAGGGATAACTAAACTAAGAATAACACAGAAAATCTCAGTTCTAGTAGTATAATACTTGCAAAACAGTTTGGCATCTTGGCTAACAGGAGGAAACCCAACAAAAGGAACATTATACAAAAAGGCAATTTACTTCTCAGGAATTTTCCAGTTCCACTTTGCTGCTGCAGTTATGCCCTTCAGAATTATCCCCTTTTCAAGTGCTGGGTCTTCAAAGAGACTGCGGTGAAATAATTGGGTTGGATCTTCGCCCATTAAAAGCAATTTTATGTTGTCATAACTTCACAGGAATCAAATGAGCTACAACACTGTAAAAGCAGTATAGCATAATTATTTGTTGCCACAGAAATAATTACTGCTGGACAACATTGCATAAGGGTCGCACAGAGACAATACCAGGCTAACAGACCTAATTTTATGAGCTCTGGGCTGTTTATCCAGCTCCTGTGATTAACAGCAGAAGAAAGAGCACACATGAACAAAGCATTATTACCATATCGATAAAAAGAGGCTATTTATGTAATTGCCCTACCTTTTTATAGACAACAGTGGGGTATTCTACAGAATAAGCACCACCTGACCCTTCCAGGCCATATCAAAAGCCTTTCATGCACTAGTCTTCCTCGGCTTTTCTCTGGAATGCCATCTCTCTGCAACAACCTGGTGACTCCCACATGTGGGAAAACTAGACTGCTTCTGAACTGCTGGCTGGCATCAAGGCATGGCATGAGGGTCCACTGCTAAATATGAAGTCAGCTACAGAATAGCATAAAAACACAAAGTTCTTTCCTCCTTGAACTGCAGGCACCTCGACATCCCTCATGATTAAGAATGTAGATGGAGGAGGCACATAGCACTCACTTGTACAATGTTTAGCACCAAGTCACCTCAATCTATCCATGACCAAGACTAGACAGAACATGGCAAAAATCCAAATGTTCATCAGGGTCCAGGTCTCTATTAACCTGGAGATGAACAGGTGGCATGAAAGCTGGGCAATTTAGAGGGAAATAGTCCAATGCAGCCAAAAGGAAGACATAAAAGCATCCAAAACGAGAAGACATCACAGTATTATAAAGTAGAAAGAAAAGGATAGATTTACTTCCATATTTCAGCAAAATGTAATTGAAAAAATTAGAAGGCTATTCCTCCAATTAAGTTATTTATTTGGTAATAATGTTGTATATATCTTTATCTTAATAAAATGCCTTTCTTTTCTTGATTTTTAGAGAAAAAGTAAATCTATCTATTCCCTAAATTTTACAGTGACTTCAGTGGAATTACTTCTAGACATAAAGATATTGCCAATGTTTGAATTCATAATAGTGAGTTCAAATATATGTTTTGCCACAGGGATGAGGTTTTTTTATAACAAGGTCAGAAAATCAAAAAAGTTAGAAATTTCTCTGAAGTTCAAGTTACATTACCATATCCAAAAGAAAGGATCATGAATATGTAAATCTTGCTCAAATGAAACTGAAAAGTTATATTTCATAACGAACTTCTGCTGTACACAGAAATGTAGTACTATGCTAACAATAACTTTCCAGTGCCTGACTAAGAATGAAACAAAAGTCTCCCCAAGGAGACAAAGAGGAGGACTTATAGGCTTAACTGCACAAATGAATATGAATTTTCTTTTATTGGCTCCTAGACAGACTGTAAGTATCTTCTGTTGTTTTACCCGGAGCAGAATAAGGTTGACTAAATTTTGGTATTATTTTTCACCTTTTCCTCATGTCAACTGTTTCTACAGGTATTTTTCTACATTCAGTTTTAAATTCCTTCGTAGTTGTCTCTGTTATTCATTAATTAGCTAGAAAGCAAATTTAGACCATTGCCTTGGATTGCATACTAATTATGTACCATTTGACAACTATCTAATTTTAAACATATAAGCAAAGACATTAATTGGCAGTGCTGAACACAAATGACATCTACGCCTATCAAATGCATAAAGCACAGGCATCGTGCAGGCTTCCCCTTACACGTCTCAACCCTCATCACCAGATAGAAGGATGTCCACCCTCCTGTGCTGATTGGCACAGAGAGATGATCTCCAGAAAGGACAGAGGCGGAATAAATTATAATAAATCAACCACGTTGGGAAATGTTTCTGTTACGGAATGGGAACAAAATGCATGTAAAACATACTCATTTTACCTTACCCTTTGACCTTGAGCTCCATCTCTTCCTGGTGAACCTGATGCTCCTGGGACACCCTAAGCATTATAAAGGGAGAGCAAATGATGAGATCAAATTAACAGAATCCAACTATGTAATCTTCCAGTGAAACTGTATGACGTGTTTTTGATAAACAGAACTAGGGAGCTCAATAATGGGTGGGGCCATAGAAAAGATTCAGTAAAGAAGGTATTTCTGTGAAATGAAAGATGGCTAAACACACATCATTAAAATGCAGAGGTGTTGAGTCTACAGAGACACAATTTAAGTGTTAAACAAGAAAGTAACCAGCTCTTCAGGGCCAAGTGAATTGGTCACTGCACACCAGCACACCTTGGATTCCTCCTCTTTTATAAATCCCTGTTCAAATTCACCCCAACAACACATTTCTCAGTGGTTTGGAATATGTGCCCTAAACTCACAATGATGTCAATTCAACATTCAAACTTAGTGACAGGTTATACAATAGGGAATACCTGCAGGCCAGGAAAACCAAGATCTCCCTTCTCTCCCTTTTCACCTGGTGGCCCCTGCAGATAAAGAATCACACGTAGTAAACCAAATATCTGGTTACTTTTCTATTTCTAATAGTTCCCTTCAGCTTCTTTAAAAAAAACCAACAAAGCAACCAATAAAAAAATAGACTATTCTTTCTACTGAAAGCAAACAGAGACCCTTATTTGCAAAAATGCAAATGTAGAAGTTACAAATATAGAAAATAAAACCCATTTTAAAAGATCTCATAAGTAACCTGATAAAACTATAGCCATTTTGTTATCAAAAAAAAAAAAGATAGCTAATTTCTTTTTCTCTTTGAACCATTTGTTTCACTTCAGGCCTCAGCAGAATCTCAATAATGGTGAAAAAAAGGGTTTTCTATGGAAACTAGACATGTTTCTATGGTACATATGCATGACAAAACATATACTTTTCTAGATAATAAACTAACTTTAACTTTCATAAAGAAACAATTTCTCTATAAGTGCTCTTATAATTAAAGTATTTGTATTATTCTCTGATGACAACATCATCAAGAATATACAGCTTTGGTAAACCATTTTATTGTAGAGCCATATCATATAGACTGGAAAAAAGATGAAATTGTATTGTAATGTAGTAATTTTTGAAAAAAAATCTAGCAGAAAAATACATCTATTACCACTTTTCTAGGCTTGTCTGTACCCATCTACTGGAGAGGTGTATGAAACAAGATAAGTGCTGCTGGTTCATTATTCTAACAATGTTTCTTTATGATGAAATTCTGTGACTTATTTCACAACAGCCTTGCAAATTCCAGGCCTAATCACTTCCTCTGATGATGGATTTTATAATGTAATAAATATTATTGCTTAATTTTGGCAGAGAATATGGTGTTCTTGCTTGGGTACACCTTTCAAGTCAGAACTGATCTGCAATGAGCAGTACCACAACCAATATAAGATAAAATATTAACTTTTTGGTCTGGTGCCATGTCACACCCCCCACTGCAATTTATTTTCACTTGACTCCAGGCTTGAATGTTAATACCCAGGTCATATTCAACCTGCGATCAAATACTTTCAGCTGACTAAAAATTCAGATCAAAATAAAAAACCAGAAATGTTGGCATTGAACCCGCATTCACTTTAGGTCAAGCCCACATCTGTGATTTCACCTCCAGTATTGAATTCAGATTCTGATCACAACACCAAAAGCTATTTCAATCTGTTCGGGTGTCATTTAATAAACTAAGCTATTTGCTGTTTAAAAGATCACAGAAAAAAGCCTATTCATTTTTTAAGTCTCACTGGAAGCCCTTGAATAGAAAGTCCACTGGGTCCTTGTGGTCCTGGGGGTCCTTGAGGTCCAGGAACACCAATTTCACCTCGAGGTCCATCTGGTCCCTAAAGTAGTGCAGGACATAAGTTAAACTCTTATCATATGGACAAAGGCAGCTTCTGTTTGAAGAATTAAATACCAATAGACTCAAAAACATCTGAAATATGAGTTAACGTGATTGAGCAGTTAGGGTTCAATTTAAAACTGTCTGGTTTCTTTATAAATACTGAAAAAAAAGGATGATTTATGCGGTGAAAGCAGCATTCTGGATTTTGTATCTTTTATCAAGGAATATACAGGACAAGTACTTGTTTGGAAAAAAGCCACAGCAAATGCCAATGACATTTCACTATGCTTTTTCCTCAAAAACACCAGAGACAATCTGGAATTCATTGCAAGGTTTCCATGCAGCAGAGATAAACCAAGAACCTGTGCATCTGTCAAATGTAGGTTGGTGTACAAAGTACCTTTGGACCTGGATCACCACGATGACCTTTGGCACCTCTGACACCTGGACCACCCTGTAAAGCACAAGCACGGGACTCACTGAAAACCAAAACTCTCAAACAGACGTGAAATCCAGAGAAGTCCAAACAGATTCTTCCTGTTCCTGAATCAGCATTCAAGAATCAGTAAATATCCTGTCGATATCCTTCCACTGGAGTAATTAAACTGAGAACATACTTAAGTGTGGCCATACACAGGAACAGATTTAAACACAGATGTGACTACTTTTTAGAGCCAAGAATGCACACTATGTAAGAATCAAAATAACACTGAAAGCTACAATATGGATGGAAATGCAGTCATGGGTTCCCATCCAGTTGCTGAAACCTCCTGCACATCTGTCTGTTCTCACCAAAATTACATTATTAAAGTTTCCAGAAAAGTCACATTTCTGGAGGTCAAGAGCATTGTATCAGAAACAGTGTGGCCAGCAGGACCACAGCAGCGACCATCCTCCTGTACTCAGCACTGGTGAGGCCATACCTCAAATCCTGTGTCCAGTTCTGGGCCCCTCACTACAAAAAGGACATTGAGCAGCTGGAGCAAGTCCAGAGAAGGGCAATGGAGCTGGTGAAGGGACTGGAGCACCAGTCTGATGAGGAGCAGCTGAGGGAGCTGGGAGTGTTTAGCCTGGAGGCTCAGGGGAGAGCTTATCACCCTCCACAACTCCTGGAAAGGAGGCTGTAGCCAGGTGCGGGGGGGGGGGGGGTGTCAGTCTCTTCTCCCAGGTGTAGTAAGTGACAGGATCAGAGGAAATGGCCTCAAGTTGAACCAGGGGAGGTTTAGATAGGATATAAGGAAAGATTTCTTCACAGAAAGGGTTGTCAAGCTTTTGAACAGGCTGCCCAGGGACATGGTGGAATCACCACCCCTGGAGGTGTTTAAAAAACATGTAGATGTGGCACTTGGGGACATGGTTTAGTGACAGACTTGGCAGTGCTGGGTTAATGGCTGGATTCGATCATCTTCAAGGTCTTTTCCACCATAAACAGTTCTATAACTCTGTGATTCTAATGACTCAGGAATAGTTTTCGCCAAGGACAACTCCAGAGTCTACTAGACCTACACCATGGTTTAATTTGGAGCTATTCTTAGGTAAAATGCTCTTTTGCACATTTTTCTCTTTTTGCTTTCTTCAGCAATGCCTACATCTGCTCATCATTTATTTACCAACTGTTGCCTTTTTTGTTACTATCATCTGAGACACTGGAGTACCATATATCTATGGATGGCTGCCATGAATGTGTTTTGCAAAAACATCTACATGTGCTTTCTGTTCTAGGACAGCATAATTTTTTTTTTTTTTTCATATCAGTTTCCCTCTTCCCCCACCTGACTATACTGCATAATCTCTCGGAATATGAGCTTTACAGGTATTGTGCCCATCTTTGTACTCAGAAAGGACCTTGTACAACTAGACAACGTAACTGAATAGGACTCTTTAAGGGCTACAATAGGTACTCACAAAAATAACAGCTGTTAAATAAAGATATAAAAATAGAAAATGTGCTTATATGCAGTATCTATGAGACTTTAAATACGAATGCCAATAACAGAAATGTCTGGAAATGCCAGAGCACTGTTGCTCTTCAGTGAAGGTATCATGACATGGTCTTTGCATGTGTGATCACGGAACAGTTGTCCACTACCTCTCCCAGCTCCCTCAGTCTTCTCACTTCCATCCCACAGCTCTATGGCCATGACCCTTTCCACCATGGCCAGCTCTGAACCAAAAATCTCATCCCATGTTCTCCACGGAACCAAGTTCCAATTGCCAGTTGCAAAATTCCAGATACTCTGCATTCCCACCCACTGTCCTTTGTCCTTCCTCTGCCTTACTCCTAACTCTGAGACTAAAATTCCTCAGCACAATAACTGCAACTTTTTAACATAAACAAAATCACAGCTTTCTCCCATTTTGTTCTCAGAAACAGACTGCATTTTTACTAAGAATATATACTTAAAAATAGCCTGATGCTGAGCCATTAAATCATATGCTTTCAGATTCATGCTGGAGTTGGCACACTTGTCCATGTTTTGAACCCAGTAACCCTGCTGGGTAAAAGCACAATTTCCAGAACAGCATTTATTTAAGATGAAAACATCAGAAGAGGCCCTCTCATTTTTCTCATAAATTTGTTTTGGTGGTTATTCCCCAGCACTGCTAAGCTTGTGTGACTAATTTCAAATTTTTCTTTTTTGTGCTGCTTCTTTTTCTAGCCAAAAATTCATGTTATGCCTTCTTCCCTTATTTTGAATAACATCTTAGTAGCCAGTGCTTTCCCCCAGAAACGTGTCTTAATCAACTGTTATCAAGACACCTCCTTATTTCTCTTTAATATTCAAAACCTACGAAGCACAGAAAGATCTTTTTTTGCAATTAAACTTCTCCAATCCTTCAATATTTTTGTCTCCTTCGCCTTCTTAAATTCTGCAGCATTCCTTTCAAATGCAGGCATTCATTTTCAGTGATATCTCATTTTTACTTAGTGTGGGGAACTTCAGACAGCAGGATCAAATTCTACCAAAGATGAAGCCATAAAAACAGTATCCCATGAGGAAAATTGCCAGATAATCTTAACTCTAAACAACACTTTGTCTTACCCGAAGTGACGCATTTTCTTAAACATTAAAAATCCTTTCTGGAGTTACTATCCCAAACAAATGGAAGCATTTTATTTGGAGTTTTTTTAGCCTAATGTCTAAAACTGGTGACATGGTAGGATCCTGATCTCTTAGACAGAAGAATCCTTGGCTTGGAGAAAAGTCATGACATTTTAATGACTTGGAGCACTCCTGACCAGACACAGCACATGTGACTTTCTGACTTTTGGTTGGTGCAGAGATGAACACTGACTTTATTCTTTTGCTCTGCTTTTTCGTAGGCTTTGGATTTCTTTTTTTTTGCAGAGCTATGCCATCTAACTGTCTGGCAAAAAAGCATCACTTTTAACAGGCTGAGTTCCAGAATCACATATTTGCCTGCATTGGCAGTGATTTTTCTGCTTGATTTTATGCTTCCTCTTGCCTGGCACTATGCTATTCAAAACATTGCTAATCCTAAATGTAATATATAGAAGTACATTATTTTACTGCATGTATCTTTTGAACTGTAGTAATACACATCCTTCCAGTCAAATAGTTTTCAAACATTTTTAATTTTACTGTGATATGTGGTCAAACTACTCCATTTAAGTGACATTTTCATGTGAATTATCCCATTGTCTTTTTTAAAGAACACAAACCGGATGCTAAAATATGGAAATTAAAACTTTAATCCATACTTGATTTATAACCTATATTCAAATCGGAGAACAGAATAATTTCTCCTTGCTCAAGATGCAGCTCTTCAGTGAATTTCCTCTTGAATTTCTTTCCAGGTTTTTGTATAGGGCTTAAAGAACAGTTCTTGCAGAAAGACTAAACTCTGAGTTGTCAGTAGGATTAATGGCTGCTAGGACCTACTATGTGAATGCCTTATGTGCAAGTCAATTTTGTTGTTAAATATGCATCTCATGTAATTTGTGTACTTTAACACCAAAAACATTTTCCTTTACTTTCTTCCCTGACTCCTTCATTTAACAACATGCCCTTGGAGCATCCAGGACACAGTATGAGCAGAGATATACACAGTTCAAATTTTTTGCAAGAGAGCCTCATCTCAAACTCAGTTAGCAAGCAGCCCTAAAATGCCGATTAGATTTATCTAATTGTAACAGCAAAAACACATGATCATTCTACAAATATCCCAGTCAGGATTCTTGTTAAAGCAAACCAATAATGAACCATTGCAAACAGAGCCTGTGACTTTTCTAAATTGGTAAAAATCAGACTTGGGATGCAAGAATGAGCTCTCAAAATTTAGTGGCCTGTATATCCATTGTCTGGTCTAATTCATTGTCTGAGTTTCCACACGCCAATAAGGAGAAAGGCTCCAACTAAGATACTACAGTGACATGGAAGAAAAGTTAAATAACTGTCTTCTACAAGAGACTATCTAGTTCCACTGGTTACACACAGAACTTAAATATAGACTTACTTTACATCTACAAAGCAAACTCTTAATGAGTGCCATTAAAATACCACCACTAAGCATATGTAAAAGTTGTAACAGTGTACATTTCATCATTCACTGGAAAATCTTAAAAAAATGAAATTCTATTTTCCACAAAAGCAGATTATTTCATTCTCTCTTCCCTTCATTGCTCTTCGATAACTCTCTGCCTCTAAGAACTCTCAGAAGAACCTGTACTTCCATTCTACTTTCCAATAAATGCCATACTTAGGTAGGGCTTTTAAGACAGAAAAGTCTTCTTTCATCACATACTACACAAGTGGCATTGTCATGCTCCATATCCTTAATTGATATGAATACTGTAAACGGAGCATTTCAGAAATCTAAACTCCAAGCTACATTTAATGAACACGTGCTAGAGTAGACAGATAGCAGGTGATTAAAAATTTGAAAATAAATGGCACTACCTGTGACATATCTAATGCTACAGACAGGTAAAAGGGTTCCAGGTCCAAAAAATACCCCAACTGCTTCAGCATAATACCTCTTTACATAATTTATAGCATCTTTGATATCAATTGAATATATTTTATCTCTTTAGCAACACTTGAAAGCGTAATTTAACCTTATCAGTTATACAATGGCAGTATATTCACATGTTTTGGAATAAAGGTGGCCAGTGGACATTTGGTACAGTTCACTGCAAAGCTGAATAAAACCTTACCGGTGGTCCAGGAGGTCCAAGGGGACCCTTATTGGCTTCTGAACAGGAACAAGCATGAGGAAGGGCAGGGCAATTTTCCTCATCTCTCTATGAAAAGATTAAGATAGGAGAAGAATGATGTCCAGAATTTCAAATGTTGGGTATTTTATCAATCTAAGATACAGTACTTAGTAAAGTCTAAGACGTAGTACTCAAAAGCACCTACTTGATTTAGAAAAGTACATCTTATTGACTTTCAATAGGACAAGTAATCCAAGCAGAGCTGGGCTTTTTTGAAAACTTTTAAGCAGCCATTTCCAATAAAACATTTGTCTCAATGAAGTAGAAAACAAAAGGTAAATTCTACAGTTATTAAAAGAGGTTTCTTACCAAGCCAGGAAGTTCACAGCATTTGTCTCGATTGGCCCATGAGGTAGCACAAATAATGTCAAACATCTGTAACTGCAGCTGTTTCAAAACAAGGGTGATGTACAGTATGAGTGTTAGGTGTAAGATCAGTGAAAAACAGAGCCAACAGCAAGCAAAGCCACCTTGAGTCAAGCACTCAGATTAGACAAAGGCTTTTGACTTTGAGCAGCAAGCCACAAATACCTCACTTAAATGGCAAATCCACTGCTTTTACCAAATGTGTATCTAACCAACTCATCTGAACTATCAGACATTACATGAATTGAGCAAAGTTGTTCAAGGTTAAATGCTGCATGCATTTGTTGAATTAACCCCCACTCCTTGTTTAAATTCCTTATTTTGCCCAATGGTGCATTCCAATATCTTTTTATACCAAAGAAGACATCAAGAGTCAGGCGAAAGAGAGCTCAGCTTCTCTGAATAATTCCCCTTAACCCTCTGGTCTGCTGTTCAGATTTTATCTGGGACAAGGTCTCCTGTAGACTATTACTTATACTGGACCTGAGCCACAAATAATATTTCTCTTTTTTTCCAGTTTAATTTTACTTTAGAATATGCCCTCTCTTACCCGTATTATCCCCAGGCAATGATAGCTTAAGAATGGGGAAAAGCTTGCTCAACACATGACAACATTGGCCAGAAAAGAAAATTCCCATCACAGGTCTGGGAACATGGTTTGGACAAGAACTTAATCTGCAAGAACACACACATTTGCTAAAAATAGGGGCTGCTACATACTCAGAAACAATATACTAAGTAGGACTCAATGGTAAAACCAATTAACTCCTTTACAGCCTTGACTGAGCAAAGGGGTCTAGAGAGTTGAAGCTTTCTTCTGTTACTATTTCTATTCTTTTTCCATGCCTTGTTTATGTGCATATTGAATAGAGAGTGGTATGGAACAGAACATCCCATTAAATTAACCCCACATGTTAAAAAATTCAAGGAACTGCTAGAGATAGAACTCTGGGTTTGTTCCCATTATTTTCAGGGGCATTATTTTGTGATAAGAGCAGAGGAATGAATTTAAAATTTTTCTTAAAACTGCATTGCTTCTAAAGCTGTTAAAATGTGCACATATGTGCACCTTTGGTTTTGCATCATTTTTTTTTATAAAAGTCAAATATTATATTTTTAAATAAAGGCATACTTTCATATAAATAGACATTCTTCTCACCTGCCACCAGATTAGCTGGTTTCTAGATTTGCTATACTACAGGTGCAGACACAATGAGCTGGCACCATGCTAAACAGCTCAGACAGCTGAAGTGCAGCATGAAGGCAGCTTCTGGACTCTGGATTTGGCTCCACGGAGACTCACCCTGAGTCCAGCAAGTCTGTGTCCATGCCTCTGTCAAATGGAAGCTGGCTCCACGTGGAGCCACTTAGATGCCTCCCTCTTTGCTACACATCCCTAAGCTCCTAACTCCAGGAAGTCTCACTAGCTTGAGTGCAGCAGCAGATGAAAGTGCATGCACACACTGCTCTGGGACACAGAGTACCTGAGCATTTGCATGATACTGCACTTAAGCAAATCAGACATCCCAGAAATGGGGTGCAGCAACACCTGAGCTGGTTGTGCAGAGAGCAGCTTAGGTTCAGAACTTAAGTTGTATTGCCATTTTCTTCCATAACCCAGTCCATCCCATGCTATTCTGTTATCCTGAACAATGGAAGGCTGACAGCACTGGCAAAATTTATACAGTCCTTCACAGGCATGTACATGCATTCATTTTCTCTGGACTAGGCAATCTGGACATCCATAGCAATAAAGTATGTTGGTGTAAATTAAAGAGCAAACAGACATTTTCTGAAATGCTGTATTCATCAACCAAATGCTGGATGATTCAGTACTCTTTTTTAAAAATATTATGTGGGTTGCTCTGACTCAAGCTAAAACCCAAAACAAAGCTTTCTTTGCTACTGTTAAACATTTATTCATAACTCTCTGCATTCATAGTGATTTTGCTTTCTAAATATCCAGCCCTGCAAGCAGAATCAGTAAGGTGGAAACGTCCTCATCTAACCAAGCTACAGCTCTGCAAATGTTTCTCAATAGCAGCCCACGTTAGACAATACTATTAACAGTACATATACATGCAAGCAAACAAAATTCAAAGAGGAGGAAACATCAATAAAGAGAAAGTCTGTGATTGTAAATAATGTTTTGAAGTTGGACTTTTCATTAAGTTCTGCTGAAGGAATAGAAAACATGACTTGCTGCATGTCCCAATCAGGTTTCATTGCTCTGGCTACAATCTAATCCTGAGATGATTCATTCAAGAATGTTAAAAGGGTTAGGCACCTTGAGCCTAATCCCCTTTTTGTTCTATCTATCTATCTATCTATCTATCTATCTATCTATCTATCTCTGCCTGTTCATTTTACCATTGCACACTGTATACACTGATGGCAAAAAAAACCCTGATACAATTATATTCCCTCAAAATTGAAATGTCTGGCAAAATCCAAATGACTACACTGTATTGATTTATTTTTAAAATACACTAAAAACATTCTGAGAATGCTAAACTGTTCAGTGTGAACACAGTTAGAACAGAACATCCACAATTTTATTCTGAAGTAACTGCCGGCTTACTTTTATTTTATGTAATAAGCATCTCTAAAACCAAGAGATCTACTAATATAGCAGCTGTTCTGAGAACCTCTATCCTGCCTCCTACTAGATTCCTTTGATATTCTCCAAACTTTGGAGTAGGAAACCGACTCATTCATGTCTTAAATGTGACTATTCACAGAAGTACTACTCAATATAAATAAATTGTGCAGAATGGAGACTTTAGAGGATGGTATTTGGGTGCTTTCTTGATTTGTTTCTAATTTGGTGCTTGTGGTAGTACTCAAAGACGGCTTAACACTACTAAAGAATTTTCATCTTCATCTACACATTTCTAATCTTATGTCAACTTTACAGTTCATTTGAACAAAATCAAATATTTCTGTGAGTGGGCAGTCTGAATTTTCTGAAGTATAGATTCCTAGGTTCTAACAAAAGACACATTTCTTTCTACTTCTTTACAAAGCCTTCTCTGATTCCAGGATTTCCTAAGTCTGTCTTTTTTTGTTTCTGTTGGAATGTGACTACAAAGGCTTCTCTGTGTAATTGTCTTTACAGGCTTCATATAATTATTATCCATCAGTTTGACTCCTAAAAGCTCTTTTTTTTTGTACAGAGACATATTCTGAGGGCTTATGTTTTACTAAACAAGAGTATTTGCATAAATTAACAAGTATATACATATTTGAGATCTCATTCCTATTCAAATCAGGCCTTGGTTCAAGGTTCACGTTCTCTGCTAAACTCATTCTAAGGTCAAAAAAGTTCAAAGAAAATTACCAAACACTACTATACACCAAAAAAGTCAAAACCCCTCAGACAAAACAAAGGGGAAAGACTCTCATTGGTTGTCCTGCAAAAAGAATAATCAATTACTGCTTCTAGAAGAATAATTTCAGAGGAATGAAAGAGCACTTAAGGTGGGGGAGGGGGGAGATCTTTCACACTTAAAATGTCTTATATTGTAAAAGAGCTAGGTATACTAAGATGGGAGCTTTTGGGGATCATATGTGCCAAACCAGTTCAATTTTTTAGTGGACAGTGGGTTAAGGGGCAAACAAAGAATCAGAGAGAATAACAGACATGGGGAATAAATACAAAATATTTAAGAAAACAAAGTTTAAATAACTCCAGGCAAAGGAGTTATACACTGTATTACTCTATGTAATTAAATTTGGAACACAAGTCATATCTGAACATATCAACTGTGTTTACATATTTGTTTGAGAATAAAATTTCAACAATGATGATCTTATGATTTCATTTATCAAAATAATAAAAAATAGATTTTGCCCAAGTTGACAACTACTGCAGGCTTTTGCAGAATTTCTGAAATGCTGGGATCTTATTATTTAAAATATGAATTCACTTGGCTTCAAGTTAAAACTAACTGCAAAGATCTCAAGCAGTTGTTTTTTAGCCATTTTAAATGTTTGAAAGAATTGTTATTGTTCCACTCACTGGTGCAGAATTGTCTCTTGGTCCTCTGGATCTCACCATCCTCCCCAGCACTTCTATGCCATCAGAACTAATATTCCCCGCTGCATTAATGGTCTTCTCGCCCACTTGCTTGCAGTCAATAATTATCTTGGCCGTGGTCTTGCTGATAACAACATGCAACTAAGCAAAAGAGAAGATGCTGTAACATACAAAGGAGCATATGGGATATATGTGTCCTTTCCTTGGGAAAAGGGGGGCATTTTTTGAAATGAGCTCCTAACTCCATGTTTGCTAATGAAACTCAAGAACACTCCAAAGCAAATAAACTAGATGACCTCTAGAGGTCCCTTCCAACCTGAATTATTCTATGATTGTAATCTATTTAATGAATTTAATGAGTTTATTTTTCTAATTCTGGAACATCTGCAAAGAATTTGGCAACTTACATAATTTATTCAGTAAGTAAATAATTTGTCCCAACAGAAGATCTACACAATGTTCATATACCACTCAGATCCCACAGAACCCTTGATTTGTGTGGTCATTCCTTGTAGAGAGCATTGGATTTCACCATAACAGCCATTATAGCCAGCCACGTGCAAAAGCCAAAACTAAGCAGTAAAATTTAGTTTGTAAATTATACATTGACAGCAAAAGCTGTCATAGTGAAGTTTTTACACTGAAAGAATCAGATCACATCAAATGCAGTACAGAAAGCAGAGCACAGCAACCAAGTTCTTTCCTTCTGCCTTGATCACACTCTGTTGTCCTTCACTGATGCAGCAGAGACACTCCCAGTAGGGAGGACTAGCTACAACTGTCCTGTCGAGCAAACGCTCAAGGTTTTTGTTTGTTTGTTTTGTTTAGGAAAGATCCAAATATCAGGGAAAAAAGTCTTTGACAAAAGTTCCCCCACAACAAATAGGTGCTACAATCCCAGCACCACTTCATCTGCTTTCAGAAAGAATGTCACAAGTTCTCAAATAGCAAAAGAAAGTTCAGTGTGGCATAGCTCTTAAAATATATACTAGAATTACAACTCTGATGAAAAAAGGATTTTTTTTTTTCTGGACATTTTCTTTTTATTTTGAGTGACACTGCCAATCTAAATCTTAAAAGGAAAAGCTGATTTATTTCTAAATTACTTTTCAAGACCAGTATTTTTAAATGAACTACAAAACACAGGCAAAAAGTATGAGATGAAAATTGAACACATCAGCTTCATGATAAAAACTATGATTTGTTTAATGTTAATCTGATACTGCAAAGAGACTTATGACAGTAAGGTAGGTAATGCATAATACACTTTTTCTGGCAGCAGCTGACCTCAGGAAAGATGATTTTGAAACATGAAAAACTCCCAAGCCTTTATTCAGAGTGCTTTTTTTCCCTACTGCCATTACT
The DNA here is from genome assembly GCF_000738735.6 of Corvus cornix cornix. Classification (NCBI taxonomy): domain Eukaryota; kingdom Metazoa; phylum Chordata; class Aves; order Passeriformes; family Corvidae; genus Corvus; species Corvus cornix. The sequence continues at coordinate 141,448,464 of NC_046333.1, read as the reverse complement.
AACCTTATGAAAACTCCCATAAAATATCTTCCTTATTTCAGGGCCTTCAAAAGTCACAGTTTGAAAATCTCCTTTGTAGTCATAGTTAAAGAAAGTCAGAGTTTTACCACCATCTGTGTGAGATCAAAATTAAGAGCTCTGGGTTAAAGAAAAGACCTAATACAATATTTGAAAGAGTCAATTTGCATTTAACAACTCAAATGTTAGTAAAACACACTCATAAACAACATACTGACCTGGAAGTAACAAATTATATCAGAGAAAAGCTCTTTACTGGTTTGACAGGAAGGATGAACCAATAGTTCTGAGTCTACCTCCCCCATGTCCACCTGGTCCTACTCTCCCATTAGTTCTCTGTGGGAGCTGGACAAGAAAAACACTTCCTCAAGCCAGCTAAATGCCTCATTCCCACCTATTTCAAGGTGACAAACTGGAAGCTATGAAGAACAGCTATCACAGTATCTTCATCTTCTCAACAGTAAAACCTTGTAAATTATAATCCCTGTTTCACAGTTGTGAAAGTAAAACCAAGTAGAAATGACGAGCCATCAAGAGTTCATGTGTGTGGTTCTGACTCTGCTATTGCCACTGCATATGCTCCCAGTACCACTGCCTTATATCAAGACAGAGTCTATTGGAATCAGATTCAAAGCACTGGAAATTTTAAAAGCAGATGTGTCTCTCACATCAAATTACATCTAGTACAGATCTTCAGAATCCAGTTTAAAGCAGTTAACTCAAAATTTGACTCTAAATTCAGTTAAATTGAATCTAAAAACCATGCTTTAGAGATTATCCCCTGCCAGATATAGGTGGTTGTTCTGGTAGCAGATTGGAACATTGGCAATAATAAAACTAGACACAGAATGAATCATTTGTACAGTTAAAATCACTGATAAAACACAAAATACATACTATCTAAAATAACTCCAACCAGTGGTTCATATGCTTCATTTAAAATCTCCCAAAGAGCAAATGGCTCCTGAGGTGTGTCAGGGAGTATCCGAAAGAGAAACGTGATGGTGTAGTCAGAAGGGAGACCTTCAGGGTGCAAATACCTGTAAGAGAAATAATGTCTTTGAAACTTAAACAACATTAAATCTGGTGATTTACTCATCAGAATTTCCCTTGACATCCTTTCTATTACTCTATTTCCTGATAAATCAAGACTGAGAAATGATATAAGTGGATAAAATCTACTCAACTTGATGAGCCTAAAGGAATACTTATGAAAAAAGTAGAAGTTATCGTTTCCCTTGAAATTTACAAATCCGACCCTAAAAATTAACTTTCTTTTTATTTGAAGACCAAATCCAAGGCCAGTTGGAAGTAAAGCTGAAATTAATTATATTTAAAGCTTTTAACAAACAGCAGCCACTCTCAGGACCTTTGCAACTGTCTGATTTAAGAGACAATGAAAATGGAAATTGCTTGGAAGACCAGTCTCAATAGACATGTCCTTTGTCATTAAACAATTATAAATGGATTAAGATTAGGAGTGACAGACTGTTATAGGAAGCTTTACAAAATATAGAGAATGGAGTTTATACATTTCAAAGCCAATACAAAAGAAAGTGAAGTCAGAACAGATCACATACTGAAATAAAATCTGGTTTCCTAGAATTTTTGCAGAAGAGAGAGGAAGTTTATGATATAAAAGAAGTATGTTATTTTATGTCATTTCCAAAAATTCCCTATTTCTTACTTCCAATTTGATTTAACCTTTTGTTGTCAAATCCCAAAGTGAAACATTTGGACAAGTGTCTGAGATAACTGACTGTATGTTAAATATTAATTATTCTGATTCCTTAAAATCACAGTAAGGGGATCTGAAACAAGTCTCAAGAGTTATTCAAACAATTTATTTTCCCCAAACATGACCCATTCCTTCTTAAGTGCTTCTGGCACATAGATGTATAGATATGAATCATGCTGAAAAGGGAGTTAAACATGGTATCAGTATATTCTGCACAGTGTCAGTAGATGATCAAATGTGATGTTACACTGCCCATTGCCCATAGAGAAAGAGAGGGAACTCAACAGGTAAAAGAAAAAGGCCTTTACAGTGTTTCCATTGTACAGGAATGAAAGGCAATTCAATAAGCAGGGTGGATTAAACACAAGGTTTGGGTATACAGAGCTCAGAAAGGAGAATAAAATTAATGGCATTCAGAGCACAGATGAGGTGACAAAGTCAAGTGGTATTTTTCAGACGTACCTGTGGATCATCAAAAGAAAGGTGTTCTCTGAACCGTGAAAAGGAGTGAAAGCCTAATGAAGCAGTAAGACTGGGCTGGGGTGGCAGCTAGAGCATAGCACATAAATGCAGCAGATCCAATTAGAAAGAAGCAGAAAGGGGAAAAAGAAGTGAGAAACACTAATCCCCCGACATCTCAGTCCATCTAGGCCCAGGAGGAAACAAAACAAGGAGAATGTGAAACAGCACCAAGAAGTATAGCTCCAACTGGGACACAATAGCATAATCACACACTCAGATGTTATCTAATATAAACCTTCAATTTCCCACCGTTATTCTTTCTTATTTATCTTAGATAAAGAATATTTTTTGTTACACCTTCCCACATGTAATCCATCTGAGCCACTGCTTCTCTCTGGTGCCACTTAATACAAGGAGGGGGTCTGGACTGAGAGGAAGCCAACACAACATAGACACTGTTCACAGAAGAAACAGAGTTTCATCACTTCCTCTCTGAGGAACGACTATAAAAGTTCAGTCAGGGGGTTCTTCATTGTCTCTTCCATAACCCTCCCAAGATACAGTCCTTGTGACTGAAATATGTCTGGCCTCCCAGCAAGTTACTAGATGGGGTTCACACAGACCCACTTCAACACAAGGGGATAATCCTCCTTTGTAACCAATGGCTGGACACAGACTGCAGTGAAAGTGACTGAGGACAGCTGAAGCAGGTTCTCATTCTGACCTCTGTTTCAAGGACATGCTGAACTCCATGACTTCAACTTGCATTCCAGAGGCACCTGTCAGAGAGTCCTGCAGACTGGAATCTGCCCAAACATAGGCCTGCGTGAAATTGCCAGGTGTTACACAGACACAAGACTGAAACTGGCTCGTGGGAAACCCAAAATAGCCAGTGGGCTTACCTGCTTTTACCTACAATTGCTAATTTTTGAATTAAACTGACTGAGGGCTCAGAACACCGAACACTCTTCCTATTCATCAGTATAGCACAGATATACACTAGCACCTCTGCTCTTCTGACTTAAAAATACTAGTCCCTGAAATAAATAATTGCCTGCACTAGAAAATTATCTCCATGTGTTTTGGGAGTATTTATATATGAGTACATACTTGGTAGGCTGGGACACCAGAGCATCCTTGTGCAGTCTATAACATGGGAAAACATTAAATGTACCAGGTTCCATGGAAACCCCTTCCACAGCTGAAAACTCCTTTTCAACCAAACCAAACATTTCCATCATTTTAAATCCTGGAAGGTATCAAAACATATATTTTATTAATTTAAATATTTAGGGGAGACCAAAAAAAAGACAAATCCAACTGTATCAAAGAGTTTCATTCTCTATATGTTTAATACCTGTTAGCATGAAGGGAAATTTGCCTAATATTGTGAAAATAATGTAATGGAAGTGATTCCATAAATCATAAACAAAAATGAACACAAAAATACTGTACCTGCAAAATTATTGCCATCTTTAACTACCAGTGGGCAGGCTGGAAAAGAAGAAAATATATATTTAAGACTACAAGAGATGTCCCACTGAGTCGGAACAATCATGCACTCAGCCCTAAACTCAGCACTCTATCCCTAAGAGCAGCAAAAGGAGATGCTGGTTAGGAAGGACATGCAAACCTGGCCACTTTCTACTTCATTCTGTTGATGCCTCTCAGGATCCCCAAGAGTTGTAGCAAAGATATTAAGGGATACATAGCTGTGTGCTCCATATAACATCTTTTTATGGATTTCTTGTCTGTTAATTTCTCTAATCTTCCTTATAAACCTGTCTTCGCAACCCCTTCAGAAATTTCAAATTTTTGGAAAAAAAAGTAACAAATTCACAGCCTGCTGCATAAAATAAAATATGTCTTATACTGGGGTTTAACCAAGTGTTCCCTAATTCTCTGTTTGTGAGCTTTTCCAGCCTAACCCCTCTCAAGTTCAAGTATTGCAGCTGACATTCTCTGTACCTTTTCAAACTCCACAATAGTTTTCATGAGCAAGAGAGACCAGAACAGTACTTAAGATGTGTGCTCACATTTTAAATACCTGTAAATCTGGTTTATATATTTCTTTTGGCAGGGAAGAAAGCTTACTAGTATCTTTCAGGGAAGGTGCCCTGGGAAATCAATAAGCATAAAGCAGCGTATCAACGAAATATGGCATCCCAGGATACTCACATTTGAAGATCACTTTTAGAAAACAAGCACAAGTGACCAATAAATGTTACTGCTGAGTACTGTCAATGTTTAACATTCTCTCTACCATTGAAAGCAGAGCTCACAGTCAAAATCTCAGGTGGTTCACAAGCAACATTATTTTTGCTTACCAGCTCTGGTAACTCAGTCTCACATTAACTCACAGTCCTGTGCACAAGGACTCCTCACAATCACAAATGATTCACACAGTGCCTGCTTCCTGGTTTATACACAAGGAAACACATTGTGGGCACACACCTAAAAGCATGTGAATTACTGACCTATAATCATTAGGTGTTGCTCTGGAATATCTATCGCTTAATTTTCATAAAGAGACTGAAGTGTGGCTTTCTCACACTTTTTCTTGAGTGTGTTTTATTCTTTTGCTTAGGTTAGCACTCGTCTACTTTCTCTCATAATACAAACATTAATGATTGGATGTCTATTAATAAATTAACCATGTGACCTGAGTAAGAATGAATGTAGCTAGTGGCACTCTTACAGAGGGGTCAAGTAGCCTAGAAAATAAAATACAATTAACTTTTATGATTCTGAAATGTCAACAACATCTGAAATGAGTTTTTGACAACCAATAGCTGTATTCTGGCTTTATAGCAAACAACCATTAATTATTTTGAAGTCACAACACCTTCATTTCCTTAATCTTCTGCAGAAATAACATTAGAATTATAATATCAGCAGTAAATTTTATTTAAAATATCAACAATATGTCTTAATTGAAAATTAATAGTTACAACCCCCCCAGTATTTAGCAGTTATTTTAGAAACAAACATAAATCAAAATGGCTAACTTGCTGATGCAGTTTCACAAACAAAAGTGATCAGCTCATCTTCAATCTTTGTAAAGGCATCAAAGTCATCCACAAAGAAGACATGTCTTTCACTGGGCTTGCTGCCAATATTAACTAACTCTGAATAGTCAGCATCAGCCACTCCAATAGCAAAAAAGCTAAAACCTGTAAGACAAAAAAGAACACTCTTGTGAGTCATTCATTTAGAGAGTGGAAATACAATATGAACACAACTATATTTGTACTGGCTCCTTTCCTGATTAAACACAAACCTGGACATTTTATTATTATCCTATAGCACAAGAAAATTCACTTATGTAATCTAAAATAAAGGTAATACAACCTCTGTGAAATATTTCTTCTTGCTATTTATGATTAATTAGTTCATTAAAGTTAAACCTTAAGCATTTTCTTGAAGATATATGACTACTCAGTAGTTTAAAGTTTAGTTAGCATACATTTAAATGCTTTTCTAATTTAATGTTATACTGTATTACACAAAAATATCCAAGTACATAATAAATACAAAGTAGAGAAATTAATTTCCTGTAGGTCCTTTACAGATTTTTTCTGTGCCATGTGTTGGTATAGATAGGATTTCAAGCCACTGCTGCCCCACAAGTGAACACTGAAATAAATGCATTCTCATTTCACCAGCAACTTAACTGCACTGGTTGAATCTGTTCTATATATTTAGCATGAATATTTTTCAAAATTTGAGCCTGACTTAAAAGGTTTAAATGAAATGGAAACTGTATCCTAAATGTTTGAGGAGCAACAAAAGAGCTGTAAGTTTTCCAACATTTTCCTTTCCATAAGAGATGAAGGGAAAGACCTCTCTACATCAGGCCGAATATAGTTAATGGATAGACTGTTCTAGCATGGCTCAGTCACAAAATTACTCCTGTCAAGCAATATTATGTTTAAGTTTGAATGAGAATCAGGGGCATTCATCACCTTCTGCAGAGCTTTTAGCATAACAAAACTTTGACTTAATACATTATAAAAATATCTTCATGTCTCATTCAAGATCAGCACCTCCTTTGTTCCAGTGTCTATCACAGATGCCCATCAGTACCTGCTCCAATCTATCTGCAGCCTCATTGTACAGCCCACTCCAGAGGAAATGGGAGAGGGGAAGTCGTGCCACATCCCAGCAACCGAACCCTCACAAAGTACCATCTTCTCTGGAGGTCATTCCCAGTCTAGTGGCTGATAATGCAACTGCAAGACTTAGCTGAGACATGGACGGTTTTTGTTCAGCTTAGACACAAACTCCAATTTATTCACAAATACACGGTTTTCTTGACTGCCACTTAAAATAAGTTATGCAAGCCCACTATTTTGTCATATGCTTTATTTATGAAGCCACTACACTCAGCATCTAGCAACAAAACAAGGATGCAGCTAAGCTGGATGATTATGTTTGGTTTCAGCAATCAGTGCAATACACTGGGAACTTCATAGTTGTCAAAGCTAAAAGCAAATAAAAGGCACAAATGTAATTTCTCCTTAGGTCACCTCACATTTAGAGGAAGATAGCTTTTTTCTTCCATCCTTTAGTTTTGCCCCAGGTGGCCCACTGTGCCCTTTGGGTTTTGAGACTAACTTCTACAACAATTAATCCAGTTCTTATACTTAGACACACAACATGGTGCAGCTGCTTAAAGCTCTAAAACTGAAGGCTTAAAAAAATTCCTAGAGGTAATTAGTGTAACATGAGAGCAGGTCAGAAACAGTGTAAGCATTTTCAAAGGACTTCTTGTGTAGAAAACAAAATAGTTCGATTTGCTCATAACCACAAAACTACACTTCATAGATGACAACCCAGATTCTCAGGATCATATTTCCCAACTTCTTCATTCTGGGAACAATTCCATTGACTACTACAAGATTTTAGCACTGCTGCCAAAATGAAAAATAATTCCATTAATGACCAAAAACATCCAGAATTTAGTCATATCCTAGGAATATTGTGTCTTTCTCAGAAATTGCTGTTTTCTTTAAAATCGAAAATCTGGACTAAAAGTTATCCTTACCTCATGCCCACACTTACGTAGATGTAATTAACGAGAAAAAAAGAAAATGTGAATCGTTTTTAAAACTACACATTTTACCATCTAGTTGCATTTCTCTGGAGACTTTGTTCACATCATCCTGTGATCGTCCATCAGTAATGACAACCAAAACCTTTGGAATGCCCCTTCTCATGCCTGCCTCCCCTGTAAACAAGATTTCTCGTGCATGTTTAATGGCTCTTCCTGTAACACAAAAATTGACATTGAGTGTAATATAAATCTGATTTCTACTGGCTTCTCATATCACGTGTTAGACATACATAAAAAGATAAATCCATTGTGTCCTGACTAGTCTGTCAATTAGTTCATTCTGAGGTTACTAAAATCAAGATTTAGAAAAGTTTGATTTTGACTTTAACGTTTCAAGTTCTGACAGCTTCAGCCATCCATTTTTCAATCTAGAAGGTGAAGATCGCGAACATGATTCATGTGGGTGTTCTGGTTTCAGCTGGGATAGACCTAGTTTTCTTCTGAGTCACTGGTACAGTGCTGAGTTTTGGACTCTGTAGCAGGCTAATGTTGATAATGATGTTTTGGTTGTTGCTAAGCTGTGCTTACCCTGAGTCAAGGACTTTTCAGCGTCTCATGCTCTGTCCCTGAGCAGCTGCACAAGAAGACTAGAGGAGAGTGTACACAGGACCACTGACCCAAACTGGCCAAAGGGATACTCCATACACAGAATGTCATGCCCAATATATAAACTGGGGGAGTTGGACAGGAGGGAGAGGCCAATCCCTGCTCAGGGATGGACTGGGCATCGGTCGGGGGAGCAACTGTGCTGAGCATCACCTGCTTTTCCTGGGGTTTCTCTCCCTTTATTTGTTATATCCCTTTTAATTACTATTATTATCATTATATACTGCTTTATTTCAATCATGAAATCATGTTGTCTCAGCCCACAGGTTTCACCCTTTTCTGATTTTCTTCCTCATCCCACCAGGGGTGGGGCAGGCAGTGAGTAAGTGCTGTGTGGTATTTAGCTGCTGGCTGGGTTAGAGATAACAAAACTTTCCTTTTCTGGACTGTAGGGCACTGTCTACATTAACAACTGAGAGTGCCGTTGTAGTAAATGGAAAATTATTTTGATAATGCTGAGACTGGGTGCAACGCAACAGCTGCAAGAAATTTCTGTGCAGTCTGAAAATAATAAAACATACGGTTTCCAACTAAAACAGATTTTAACCCTTTCAGCTGTCATCTATAATTTTTTTTGTATCAGAAAGCTATCTTAACGGATTAATTAAAATGCAACCTCATTCAGCTAGCAGACATCTTTCCCCATCCCAATCTTAAACATCCCACAGAGGATTAACTGTCCTAGCTTATGATCAAACAGACCTTGCACACTCTCCAGTTTTCTACAGGCTCTGCAAGCTCCCTCCCACCCTCTCCACTTTCTCAGTTTTCTGCCTGCTTGCAAAGCTGATTTCATATTACTCCCCATTCCACCTTCCATTACCCCCAAATTTATTTGCTTTTGGCCCCCTTGCTCCTCTCCCTGCTTCCCATATCCTTGTTATCACTGTTGGTCAGTGGGGTGAATATGCTGCAGTAGGGGCTGAAGTGTGTAAACTACAGATTTACAAAGATTTCCTAATTTCAGAGCTCACATTTCATCTCCAGTGTGGAGATACCATGTTCTCACAGGTTTGGCAGTGATTAATTAAACTACTTAGCAAATGGGAAAGAAATACTGCACAGAGTAGCAAGGAGAAAATCTGCATTACAATCACGACTTCTCTCACCTGTTTTTGTGTTTCCTCCTTTGTAGGCTATTTGCTGAATAGCTTCAAGAAGAGTTTCTTTTGTTTTGTATGCATTCAATTTAAATTCTGTCCTGGGATCATCACTGTACTGAATTATTGCCACCTGTGCACATAGAAGATAAAAGCACCACCCACTGTGTAAGCAAAAAGTAAGTGAATCTGACCATATAAAGCAAGGATTTATCTTGTAACTTTGCTTCATCTTTAAATTGAAGACAGATTTTTTTTTTTTTTCTGTTTAAGAAAGCTTTCACTAATAAAGTTTAATTTTACTCTCTGCAACCTTGGCAACCATCTAACACTTTCTGGTTTCATTTTGCAGCAAACAGGATGAGAAAAGTAATACCCACTTTGGCAGAAGCACTCTCAATCAAGCCCAAAAGCAAAATCCTGGTTACAGCTGCTCACACGTGTACAGTTATTCATACTCAGAACTGCTGGGACTTAATTCAGTCTCCACAAATTAATAACTGCACATAAGTAACTTAAGCTAGGGAGCAAGACTGAAGCAAGTAATAGAAAATCCAGGAACATATTTTGAAATATTGCCTCTGTCAAATATGACACTACATGAATTAAGACCCTGTATTACAATACTGTACGCTAAACCCCTACAACTCACAAAGCATATATTGAACTTCATATTCTGTAAGTGGTGCCCCTGGTTTAAAAGGAGCTCTTATGTTTAAACTTGTGACAAAGTTTCTGAAGCACCATTAACTATATTCTGGAAAAATAGCTGTATAGCAAGAAACAGTATTCTTCAGGGTTTGGACAAGTTCAAATTAGTTTCCAATGAGATCCCAAACCACATATTATACAGGTAACACTTAAAACAGTAACATATTTGCCAATAATCTGTTCTGGAGCATCTCTCTAAACAAATACATAAATGGAACCATCATCGTAAATTTTATTTCAAGCACTGTAGATTTTGTAGAGTGTGTGGTTTAAAATAACAGAACCTTTAATTTTTCTTATCAATGCAATTTTTAGCTTATTTATAAATAAACCTATAAACTCACTACAGTGAGTACCAAAAGAATTAAGAAACTTAAATATCATTAGAATTAGAGGAGACTGAAATGATATGTAGCCTTCATGCTACCAAAATTTATATTGTGAATTTTAACATACGGTGTGCATAAAAAGATATTGAAAAAAGATACTGACCTAGAGCAGTTTATATTTTCACAGGAGCTGTGAAATGATGTCAGTTACTTCTTGATTCATTTCACTTCTGGTCTAGTCTAAAATACCCTGTCAACTCCATGCGCCCTCCATGTCTGTACATGTTGATTACCTGTGTTCCCTCAGGACCAATCTTATCCAAAGCTCCCACAGTGCTATAGAGAAAGTTAATTATCTTATTGAAATTGTCATCTCCAATACTCCACGACCCATCCACCAGGAATGCCAGATCAGCTTTGGCTGCTTTGCACACTGAGGAAGAAAAGCAAGAATTTTGGAATTAGAGCAATGCCTCAACTCCTCATGAAATCTCATAAATCATTTAAGAAAATGCAACCATCATGAAAAGCCCTTGTTTAATGTCAGCTCATTATGCTTCAGCCAACAGACCTGCTGGCATTGACTTCAGTGCAGGTGTAGAGCCAGCTGAGCTCTGCAAGGGAGAATTGTCTGCACTGATAGATCCTATCACAGAATACACTTCAGTGGTTCTTTAAAGTCTGGCTAATCGTTCCTATTTTTATAAATAGAAGTAAATTTACTTTTTTTAAAGTAAAATCACATATGAGCTTACACAATGCCAGACTCCTGGCAAGACACAGTAAGCAAGATGAGAGAATTTCAACTGTGGAGGTTCTCACTGGGAGACTATTCCATTAAAAAAGTTGCCCAAAGGTCTGCAGTGTCTAATGTCTAATGCACTTCAACTGCACTATGTAGGAGCAATGCAAGTTTCACCCATCTCATCTTATTCCAGCACGTTCTTATGCAAAAAGGCCTGCAAGAGCTCTACATTTGCTCACACAAGGTGCTCACTCTTTCCTGGGAACTGGGAACCTTCAGCACTTCACAGAAATCCAAGTCTATTGCTTGAGGTCAGAAGCAAAGTGTCTCAAAGCAAAATTATGTTTTTCAACATATTTCATCTTGAATAAAAATGTTCATCTAAATCCAGAGAATAGGACAAGAAAATACAAACCTGTATTTTTCATTTTCTGTTGATTACTCCTTGGACAACAACAAATTCTCATCATCTGCTCCTATGCAGTTCTAAACATATACACACAAGGTCTTTTTTCCCTGTGCTTATGGGTTAAATTCTCAATTTCTACATGTCAGTTTGGTCCACTGACTTCAAGCTGATGTATTTGATCCTCAGTCTCCACCAATAATGTTCCTCTCAGAGAAATATTATGAAACTCTGTACAAAACACTGCATGTTCAAATAATAATAAAAGGAAGTCTACATTTAAAGAGGAGAGACCAAACATGGCCCATACTTTTCACATTACCTAACGGAGACATATTTAAAAATAATGCTGCTTTTGAAGTTTAATTATCCTAGAATGTCTGCTTCAGTTGCAAAATACGTATGGTTTAGGAGTTTTGGAAAAAGGAAGTGTCACATGTATTAACCATCCTTTTGGCAAATTTTAACAATATTATAATGACAACAGATTTTTGGCTTACTAAATTTAAGCCAGCTGCCTTAACAAAATTTCTGTAGCAAATGCATTGTGAGATCTGCTCCCCACAGGTCTAAAATACCATCAGAAGCAGAAAAAAATGGCACCAACACCTTAAAATTACTAGAAACTCACACATGCACTCACACACTTACCCTCTTTTGCAGGTGGGATTGTAGGTGGTGGAGGTGGTGTTGAAGGCGTTGTTGGTGGCTGAGTAGGAAATGGTACTGGAGAAAAAAAGGAAAGAATATTCAAACATGATTAAAAGCCCACTATCTTTAACAAACACAACATTTTCTACTCATCTCCACATTAAAAAAATTCATCATCTCTAATCAACTAGTTATGCAATTGGAGATAAATGCAGGTGAGTGCATGCAAGAAAGGCCACCTGAAAAAGAATATTACTATTACCAAACAATTAATGGCTATATATTCAATGTGAATGATACAATATTACAGCCAAACTACTGGAACTGCCCCTTTTTGAGATTACCCAGTGCAGTAGACCACGTGGCAGCCCTATTCTTGGCCTAGAATCCTTAATTCAATTTAAAAAAGGTCAGTGTCCTTTTCCTTTCTCACCAAAACCAGTCCTCCGTAACAGAAAGTAGATCTCTATTCACCCTGGCAGGAAGAAGGTCTTAGTCCTGCAATCCAAACTGCAAAGACAGAGAGCAAAAGCAAGCCAGTGCCTGCGCTCAGAGCAGATCAGAATCTGCCCTGATGAAGACGTTTCTGAATTTGACGAAAGACCTTGTTACATTTCCAGACAGAAACACAGCTCTGACCACAACTCTACAGGACTGTGGCTCTGTTGCCTGCAGCAACTTCTACTAAAGTTACTTTATAGAGTTTCTGAAAATGTCCCTCACTCTTCTCCTGAAAACTGACTTTGGAATTTCTACCTTGCAGAGACCTAGGAGAATACCCAATTATTGACTGACATCTTTTCTGAATGCAAGAGCTTTATTTAGTGCCTTTCAATATAGCCCAGCTGAACTCTCAGAGATAAAATGCACATGCATTGACTTCCGCAACTCTACGGGACGAAAAGCTTCCACTTTCGTTGAAGGGGGTTTTTCCCATTTTTATTCAATGCATTTATCATATGAAGCCACAGGTGACAAAACATCAGTCCTTCAAGTAAGACTAAACTTGTTACTTGCTGTAACACCTAAGTTACATTTATAGGCAATGGAGAGAGTTAGATATAAAAGCCTGAGAAAAGGAACCTACATTTGGGAAAGATCAGTGCAAACAGGATTCATTACATGTCCACATCCCACTGCAGCTGATGGGGGTTTTCCCATTGGCTTCAACCACAGGAAGGGCTAGGACTCTGAAACACCTACAAGGAAGTAGTGCCCAGGACCAGACCCATTTAGAAACTGCTGTAAGGGGACTTGAAAGGCTGCTCTCAGCACCACCAGTCACCCTGAAGACTGTTCCCCTTTGAGGTGAGACAATAATTTGTCTGCATCACAAACCATCATTCTCAAATGGACATACAGTCCAAGGTGTGCTCTTCCTCATGTTTCCTAACTCCCTAAACTGCAGAGCACACTAAATGCAATTCCCCAAAATCCAGGAGAAGCTTGGCTTTTTGCTCACTGCTCAGAGAATGAGCCCTGGACAATGAAGAATTGGGAGTCATGCACCTGGGCAAGTTTTTCCTGTGTGAAACCACAAGTTGGGGATGAAAAGAGGAAAAGTATAAACACTTTCTACCTGAGAGAAGGGGAACAGAATTGTGGTGTATAGCAATATAGTATGAGAAGACAGGTAATGCTGAGATTGGAAATGGGCTCAAAGACAGATAAACTATTCATTCTAGTAGTCCCATGTTTTATTTTGCAGTATTTTGAACTCATGACAGCAGGATCTTGCCTTTGTGAGGGGTCTGGGCTATTTTGTCTGTCTGGTGTAATAATAATAATAAAAAGGTCTGATTTGTTGGTTTGTTTTAAAATACTTAAGTAAATTGGGTTTCAAGGTCCCATTTAACTGTAAATTATTCAAACACCAGTTAATTTTACTAAATAACAAGAACTGCAGGACACAAAACTTTCTCTGTTTGCTTCATTTTTCTGTATTTTTTACCCTGAAGTCACAGATATTCAGAGTATCCCTCAACAGGACTTTTTATGAAGAAAGCTAAACCATCCTTCCTATTTCATTCTCTTTAAGAAGTCCAACAGAGCTGTTGAATGTGACTTAACAATTAATTCACAGCAGTGGTGTAAGAATTCTGCACCTCTGTGGAGGAGTCACAATGCAGTTGAAAAGTTAATAGCTCAGCTAAAGGAAACTGAGTAGGAATAGCACATGTGTGGGCAAAGGGCAGAACACAAGAAGCAATTGAGCATTTTTGCTGCTGGCTGAACTCTGCTCTGTTTTACTCACACGTTGTCTCCATGATGCTCACAGCAGGTCCCTCAAGCTCCTGAAGCTGTGTATGAACACTGATTTTATATTTGGTTCCAGGCATCAACTCAAAGAAACAATGTCTAGGCGTCCCTCCACCAAGATTTACTTCTCGCTTTTTCCCATCTGGAATTACAAAAGAAACCACCTTTTTTTACTGTTTTATTGAATAGTGTAATTTAAATCATAAATAAGAAGGGTACACAACAGCATATGAAGGGTAAGAGGTTGACATAAGTTAATAAACTACATGCTGCCTTACTTTTGGCAACTGACCTCTGTGCAGAGGTCTCTGTAACAATTCATTCTTCATACTAAATAGGAGCTGAGGAATGTGTCAAACATCGTCAGGAAAAAAAGATGAATTTTGCCCCATGCAGTGAAGATAATAAAAATCACTAACACTGTCATGAATGGGCTTTGGATCTAGTCATAAATTATCAGAGTCTAACTAGGAATTGTTGCATTATGTAATTCTATGGCATTGTTTGTCTACGCCTCTGGTTCTCAGCATCTGTAATGTGCTTGGTCAGAGCAAAAGAGACTGAACTAGATATCATATTCCGGCTTTCACTAGTAATCACTTTGCAAAATGGTTAAGGAACAGCATTTACATGGTTCCAAAACTGATTTTGCTAAATTCTGAACTGGAAAACACATTGACAATAGAAAAAGGCTGAGTACTGGAAATAGCATAAGGCATGTTTTAATAACAAGAAAAATTTTATCACGATTTAAGATCTGCAGCTGGAAGAAGTGAAATACAAGCATATGATCTCACATTTTACAGAATATATAAAAAAGGACAGTCATTCAGTGCTTATCAGGTGTTACACTAGTATAAAAATAATTGATCACTGCCTGAACCAGACACACACCTGATCTGACAATCAAATCCCTTCAGGATAGATATTAATAAGAAACATTTGTTCACATTCTAAGTTGTTCTGCTCACATTTAGGTGCTGTCAGCTCAGCTAAAACAATTCTAGCAGTTCTATATGGAGAAAGTAGAATGTTGGCTAGCTCCCAGATGAGAGGGATGTCTGTGCTGCCTTGTGTGAGCCAAGATCTCTGCTATCTGAATACCTTGTCTGTATTCCAGGGCTTCAAATAAACCTTATCACCATCCACTTGCCATTCCACAGAAAGGTCATTACTTTTTTTGCCACAAGATTGGTATTATTGTTCATGATACCTTTAACATAGCCCATTAATTGTTACTAACTGCACTTCTCTCAAGTTATCCAAGGTTTTAACTTGCTGCCAGTCAGAACACCACTGATGTCTACTTGGGATATGAGAGAGAGTTGGTGTGAACAAATACTGACTTCTCCATAATGTCTTCTGGTTACACCTGAGAATCAGTGAGGCTGAAGAGGCTATAATTTACCCTCTATAGAGGCAGTCCTAAAAGCATCAAGACACTTTGTGTGACTACATAAAACTGTGTCATGTTTATCCGTATGAGTAACATTACTACTATAAGCTATAATGAAGCATCAACAGAATGAGACCAAACAAAACTGGACATTGTTCTGATTCTGTGGGCATGGTCTGGATTAATTCAGAGCTTTCCTACCCTTCTGCCCTCTTCTCCTGTCTATCCTAATCCTACAGAGCTACTGCTGGTGGTATATTTACAAACTTTGATGTATTCAGTTCATCTTTTATCCGTCTTCTGTTCCTCACACCAATGAAAAACTCAGGTAATCACCTATCTTCTACTGACAGATGAAAGTCCCTTACATAAAAAGCACAAGTTATCAACACGTGTTTGACATAAAAGGACAGGGATGCTACTTCCAATCTGAAACTGTCAGTGTGTACACAACTCTCTTCTGTCCCTCATTTCCAGTATGTCAGGAGCCAGTCTACAGGTCTAACTGCATGCAATTTCTATGCAATTCAATTCTCTGGATTGGGCTGTAGCTGCATATTGAATTATTTAGTAACTTACCCACAAGTGACTCTATAACTACCCTGTATGAAGTAGCATGTCTGTGAAGCTGCCACTGAGCACACAGACTAGTCATGCGGACTTGGTAGGAATCCAGGTTTGTCACACCCAGAAACACTGAAAATTAAATATCAAAAAAATAGTTTTACATCTCTAATAAGACATACAAGAAAAAAAATAGACAAAATATTTACAGTGAAACCAGTGCCAATTCATTTTTAACAAATAATTTCCATAGTTGCTTAAAAAACATCAAGAAAAGCTAAAGCAAGAATTTAAAAAATAAGTGAACCTTTAAAACAAAAGTTTAGAGCTGTAGGCAATTTACTTAGGACTAAATAATGAACGCTGCTAAAAAGTTCAGTTATTACAGTAAGTATAAAATTATCATAGTAACACCAGCATTTCTGTCAAAATCGAATTTAAAACTGAGCTTTAGCTATATAAAGAGCAAATAATCTTTTATATATATGGAGCTAGAAATATTACACTAAATAGACTTTTAATTAAGAAAATTTACATCTACTACTAAGCAAATATATTTTTGGCTGTTGAATAATATCTGCTTTATGATTCCTGTCTTGCTAATGTCCAGCAGATCACTTTAAAGCCTGGTATAGTCTCAAAGAAAGAGAGAATTTCGTTTCAGGAAATCAGTTTGCACATAACTGAGAAAGTCTTCCACATGAAAATTTATTCAGGGAGCTGCAGAAAGCCATAGTTGTAAGGAAAGCTGGTCTGTAGAGACCTGAACAGCATGAAATCATTCTTACAGGTTTTGGCCACGCCTGTTAGGGCATCACTGAAGCCTGTTGAGTATGAAGCAAATACTTTAACACTGTACTCTGTTCCACTGAAGAGATTTAGAATGAGAATGGTATTAATATCATCTCCTACAAAGGTCTCCAATGCAGGACCAGGAGCTGCAAAAAATGAAATAAATCAGAAAAAATTACACGTGTTCCTAAAGTTACTGCTATATTTTGCTGGGGTTTTTTGGGGTTGGATTTTTATTTTAACCATACACAAATACAAAGACATACTCCTCAATCTTGCATGGATAGAAGACATAACACACTTGGGAAATTCAGCAGTGGGATTCATTAAGGCAGAGCTAGACACTGGCATCTGTTAAGACCCTTTTGTTCTGCTTCAGTGACTTACTACTGCTCTAAATAGGCAGCCAAATATCTCCCCAGTTTGATTGTGTGCCAGGACCAACAGGGGGGACAGCGGATGCCAGCCAGCACTACAGTCCCTCAGGGCTGCTTATACAACAGCATCATTTAATACTGTGCAAAAATGATAATGAAAATAGAAAAGAATGAAACTTCCCCAAATCAGAACAGCAAACAGCTCCTTCATCACCTCCCCTAGTTGTTCGGGATACATATCAGAAACCGGGCAGCAGTATTGTCTTTGGACAGTATTTTAGTCCCGTAACAGTCACACATCTGTGATTTGCTGTCAATAGAGGACCCTGTTTTTCTAAAGAAATTTGAAAGATTCTGGATGTCTTGTCTGCTACAATGTACAGGTGGGCAAAGGATGCAGCACTCACAAAATGGACAACGAATAAAATGTCAAGTGTCTGAGAAGAAATGAAAACCTTGTGTTGTGAGGGGAAGGAAGTTGAGTAGGAGAATACAGAAGACAGGAATATGAAGAAAGCAAATGTAGTCTCTGAAACAGAGTCATGGTAAAATGATGTAAAAACACAGACTGAAAGAGCTGGAATTAATCAGCTTTAGGATGGGAAGTCTAAGGGGAAATCTGCTGCTGCCTATACCTCCTCATGCAAGGTGGTAGAGAAGATCAAGACAGAATGTCTTCTGAGGCAAACAGGAAAATGTAGGAGAGAAAAGACAAATTTTGTAACATGGGAAATTTTTATTATATATTAGCAAAGATACTTCCAGTGACAGTAGTCAAAAACTGGAAGAGATTCTTAGAGCAGTTTTAAAATCTCCATCCTCGGAGATACTATAAACTTGACTAGATAGGGTCCAGCAAAACCTGTTTCAAGCTGGTCCTGTTTTGTTCAGGGAGTTGGACCAGATGATCTCCAGAGATCCTCTCAAACCTGCATCATTCTGTGATTATGAAACTTTCATATTCAAAAATGAGACACCAAAGTTAACACTTTCAAGGCTATAACTGCAACTGATAAATTTAAGAACAAAATTGAGCAAAAGATGATGTCCACTCAAAAGTGATCACAGAAAAATTAGTCTAAAAACTCACTGTTGACAGGTTTGTAGACAACCCTGTAACCCATCGTTGCTGATGGTGGGGCATCCCAGCTGATACGTAATCTGTTGTACCACTCATCTGAGACACGTAAGTTCCTAGGAGCAGACAGGGGCACTAAAAGGAAACCAAACTGGGTTTTTACAAGTTTATCTCATACAAGCTCATACAGAAAAATCAAGATATGCAAATAAAAAGACTGTGATACCCAGTACTCTCAGATTTACAGGTAAAACTACTAGGATGAAACCCTTAATCAAATTCATCCTTTGCATTACTCAGTGGATTAACTACAAACTTTGATGAACAAACAATGAATATTTGAATTAATTCCAAACTTTGTCCCTACATTTTTTTGAAAAAACCTTTTGTTTCCTAAAACTGCAAAATAACTTAGAGATAATTATACATTGTATAGTTTCTTCCAATACAAGTGCACTAAAGTTTTTAATGTACAAATCATGCTCTTTTGAACACTTAATCCTGTAGAAAGGAATCAAAGGGATTATTTACAAGTGATTTAAGTCTCTGCATAAATAGCACTTCAATTAAGACAAATTATGTAAATTAGGAGAATAATTAAATAAAATTATACTATCATGACTACAAGTGCACAATGAAAGGATTTTTTACAACATACAGTAGAGAAAAAGCTTAAGCTACAGATGAGTAACCTTTTGGTACTTGGTCAGAACTCTGGAGATAATGCAATCACTTTTATAAAAAGTTCAGCAGCATTTCTAATGACCCTTAGAAAGTAATGATCTCACACAAAAGAAAATCTAACAGTACAATGGGTGGTTTGATAGCATCTCATCAGGCTTTGTTTACTTTACTTCCTGTATTAGTTGGCTTGCCCTTGGTGGGCTAGTTATCAAGGATTTACCAGCTTTATAACTGAACAAGTTTCTGCAAACTCAGAGTATTTGAATATAAAATACAGCTTGTCAGTTAGGAGAAACCCACTGTTTATAAATCAATCAACTGAGATTAATTTAAAGTTCAGGTCATATAAGTAATGCAAAATAAGCCCCCATTTATACTAAAGTACATTCCTACAGCCAAGGAAAAAGGACCACAAGAGTAAGTCTTTATTCATGCATATCCTGGCCAAAGACAGGCGGAAAGTTTGTACTTACATGTTTTTCCAGGAGCTGAGACACTGACTCCTTCCCCATCAGAATAGATGGGGGTTATTGTAACTTTGTATTCTGTATCAGACAGCAGAGGGTGAAGTACAAGAGTGTTTTGTCTGCCGGGCACCATTACCTGGAGGGTCAGAAAACAGAGAAACAATCAAGCTTAATGACTAGAGCCAAACCATTTTATCTTACATAGTCAGTGATAACACATTCCACCGGCATTGCTGTATACCTTGCATTTTCAAATACTACTGATGCTCTGCAGTAAAATAAAATCACTACATTATCCACCCTTTTAACAGATCTACTGTTATACCAAAGCAAAATAAAGGAATTGTTCTTATGGTATAACACCGATTTATATTAAACCTATAAGGCGCTGCAGCTCCATAAACCACTGGTAATGTTTGGACCATGAATATTTTAACTATTTTACTGTACAGACAAAATATATACTCTTGTTGTACTCATTCTAGACATTTTTAGATTTTCTGAAGCTCATTAATAAAGGTTGATTGTTTTACTCTTTGAAGACAACAAATCCTCCTTCCCTGGGAGGAAGGAAAATCAATTTATGAGATCGGGAAGCATTGAAGTGAGCAAGCAGGAATAAAACATGTTTGTCTTGTCTGCATCTAGTCTGGATACAAGCAAATGAAGGTAGCTATTTAGGACAGGAAGTAGGATTACATCCCACAAATCCCACAGGATCCCAAACTGCCACGAAACATGGGAGATCTGCAAGAGAAGTCCAACCAGGCAACCTGGTAGTAGAGCAGCTGTAGAAATTCCTCTGGGCAGTTTTGGTTCCAGAGTATGTTTCAACCTGCTGAATTAAGCACAATGAAAGGTTTCCCTATATGCAGCTAGATCTAAAACTCTTCAATAGATTGCTGTATTTTAGCCAGAGCCTCAAAAACCAATATCACAACAGTGGTGGTAGGAGTGCCAAGCAAAGCCTTGCAATCACTTAACTTGCCAGTAAAATTTAATCTCAGAGAGCTTCCAAAGCCAGTATGGGAGCCACTTACAGCACATGGTGTGGGCATGGTAAAAAAGAGAAGCTAGTCCTATGTTTCCTGTGCAGAGACCTGTGCTCTGAAGTGATGCTGTTGGAAGCAAGTCCCACCAAAGTCACATTTTGGACATTCCCTGGCTCATGTCCATTGTGTGGTATTACCTATCACCTATCACCTGAGCCAGCAACTACACATACTTGGCAAGAAGTTGAGAGAAGCATAAGCCCTTTAAACTCACAGGCGAAAAGCAGAAAGTAAGTCCATAAAAGTGTTTTGTTGTTTCAAAGAAGACCGATGCATGTGATGATGGCAAAGTTTTGAAGCATAGGCTCAAGAAAGTCTCACCAGTTTTAGCACTCCAGGATATATTCAAACTACTTCTAGTTTTGGCAAGTGATACAAAGAAGGAAACTTATCTAGTGCACCCAGGTGTTGAGACTTGTCAAAGTGCTTCATTCTTTGATCAAAACTGGACTTAAACCATTAATAAATGTTCATGAAAGATTTCCATGTTCCTCTTCCATACACATACATTCAAAACACACAAACTAAGTTTCTGAAAAAATCCAACTAATTTTTTGAGTTTTTTAGGATAGGGGATGCAAGCATTGAGAACTCTCTCCTCACCACATGTGCATAATCTTCTACAGACCACTACAGTTTTCAGCAGTGAAAAACATTTTTGGCTTTAAAGAAGAGAAAAAATGTGATCTTTGCAGCATGTACAGCACACCCAAGAACACATGCAATTTAGAGCTTGACCCTTCTGTATTCTATTACATTTTCTAGTCCCTGATTTTCAGCCAATTGCATCAAGAATTATATAGCTTATTAATATTTTTATGGAAAGGGAGCAATAACTGAAACTTATATCACTGAAATTAGAGCCAAAAAACTTAAGCATTCACCAGAGAGCTGTCACGCTATAGTACATGTAAGCCCAAATTGCACAAAACTTTTGGGTTCTGCCTAAAAATGTACTTAAGTAAATAAACACTCCCTAAAATTGAATATCTGTGTTGTTTTATTGACATCTGTTGTGCACCTCTCAGGTACCTGACGCCACATGATAAAGTACATTCCTTCCATTAAAATGTGCTTAATTCTAAGTATAATCTTACATAATTCTTTTTTCAGCGAAGTATTTATGCACGTGATTAATTTCAAAGATGAAACATGGTTAATCTGTTTGTTGAATTGTGACCAAAGATAATAAGGCTTGAGAGCGTACTTAAAATTAAATAATTCATGGAAATAGAGCCAAGATATGTACCTAATCATACAGTTTTATAATTTTCTCTAATGAGCTTTTTGAGTCAGCTCTAATATCCTTCTGATAGACACAATTTTAATATTTTTCCTACAGTTTTCATTTCATTTTAATATAATAGTCATTAAATACTAAAGCAGAATGACATTTATACCATCCAACTGAACTAGAGAGCTGAAACAGTAAATCTGGGATCTGAATTTCAGAAAATTTGGGTTCTTCTCAGAAGAATAGTACAGTTTGTACCATTATGCTGTGCAAGTTTTCCACTCTATTATATACTATACTAACATATAGTTGGGGCAAGTTCATAAAGCATGTTTCCTAATCCAAAAGACACCCTTACACTGGAAATTCATTTTCAAGTTATAATTGAAAGAGATGGTTAAAAAGTAAGTTTCCAGCAGGGTCTCATAAAAGTTGAACAAAACTAAAATGGAAAAAGACAGATTCATATTTTCCTAGAAAAAATATATTCAACTCCTCTTAATATTTTTTATTGAAATATTCTGATATAGGGCTAAAAAGTCAGCTGCTAGAAATCAAAAAGAAAACCCACATTTTTAATATGGGTTTTGCCCTATGAAAAGAAGTGAGTCAAGTGGCAGACACAGAAGGAGAATGATACGGAATATTTTTGCATTCTGAGCTATTTACTAAAAAAATAACCTTGAAATACAATTTAATCTTTTAAATGTACCTACATGAAGACATCCAAAAATTTTGTAACAGATTTTGTGGAAACCAAGCACTGTAATACTAAGTTTTCACCGACTTAAAAATAAAAAAAAATTAAAAAGGCACTTGGCTTCACTGACTTCTGGAAGTATATCAAAATTTGTGAAATCTTTAAATAATGGAGCTTGGGCTTCTTATTTTGGGGGGGGGGGGGGGGGGGGGGTGTTTGTTTTGGTTTGTTTGCTATATGCTCGAAAGACTTCATGCAGTACTTTTCATTCTTTCAAGTATTTTCCAAAATCTTGATGGCCAGATATTTTTCTGTGTAGGACAACTTTAATTTTGATCATCACATGGTATTGGAAAATGCCAAATATTCTCAGGCATTTAGATTAAGAAGTGCTGTCCTTATCGTGACAGGTTAACGAGAAGTATGAAAACTCTATATTTGAACTTTATTTACATTACTTTAGCATAACATGAGGGGAGGGGAGGGGAGGGGAGGGGAGGGGAGGGGAGGGGAGGGGAGGGGAGGGGAGGGGAGGGGAGGGGAGGAGAGGGGAGGGGAGGGGAGGGGAGGGGAGGGGAGGGGAGGGGAGGGGAGAGAGAAGAGAGAAGAGAAAAGAATTGCTGAAGGAAAACAAAAATTGCTTAAGACTGTCCTGTACAAACATTTAAGTGTCATTAAAACACAATCTCAAGATAGAAAAATGCCTAGGAGTAAATTAAAGTTAAATTAAAAATAAAAACCCCAACTTGTATGAATTAAAAAATACAGGAAAAAGAGGTCAGCCAGCTCCTCTTTTAACTGTGAGCTCATTAAACATCTGTGTGACTGGGCCTTGATCTTACATTTCTCTGCTGCTGCCTGCAGTGCCACAGGTGCTGTACGATTAGAACTTTGAAGTTCAAGCTCACAGTAATACCAAGTACAGATCCTTTACTAATTGCAACAAAACTGTCATATAAGAAGATATCATGTCTTAGCAACTATTAAATAAGCTTATGAAGGCAATTACAAAATCCATACAGACCATTCTTACCGCTTCCTCAGCACGGTCACCTTCTGCAGTGAGATAAGTCACTCTGAACTGCTGAACGCTGTAGTCTGAAATGTCCCACGTCACCCTCAGACTTGAGGTTGTTTCATCATCTATGACAAGGTTTCTGACTCCTGTTCGAAAAACTAAATCCAGAAATATTTATTCAGTATTTTCTCAATTATTATTTTTAGATTTAATATAATTTTTATATTGTGCTGATTATCACCAAGCAGCTGCAAGCTCTACTGAAATCATGGTGGCTCTGAAGATCCATAGTGGGGCAAAACCATATAGTTCAGTCATATTTGGGCTTAATAATATAAAAACTCCAAGCACTTATTAAAATAAGAGTCATCCTATACTTCCATTAACATATATTATCCCATCTGCTTTGTTTATCTGCTCATCTTATGGAGCTTTAAAATAATCCAACCTAGAATGTTACAGAAGAGAAATAATCCAGAAATATTGCTCCTTCAAAGTCAATTGTCTAATTACAGGGAAAAGAAAGAGAACACTCAAAACTAAACAAAATTCTGAAGAGTTTCCAAGCTCAAATTTATAAAGGGAAAGAGAAATGCTAGGGGAATTTTCCAAAGTCGTCTCTGTACTCCTAAGTAATACCACTGGTACCATTCAGAGTCCCTACCCTGTGTAAGGGGTTGGCTCCTCACCCATGCATGGCTCATGCAGGAGGTTGGCCACATGCAGAACGGGGGTGCAGAACAGGACAGTGTGAACCTTACAGCAGTGATGTGCCTCCCCTTCAGGAACATCAGCTCCTCAGCAGCATCACAGCTCTGCCCCCAACCCTAGAGGTGCCTGTGGGGAGCCTTAGTGCTTTGCACTCAGCATTTCAGCTGCTGGCATTTGCTCTGCTTACCTGCTGTGGTGGGCTCGGAGGTTGAGACACTGGTGGTAGTCACCGCAGTAGGTACCGTGGTAGCACTTGCAGCTGAAAAACAGGGCTCAGCTCACTAACAGCTCGACAAAACATGGAAGTCACAGTATTTTTCTTGTATTTCTAACTATGACAATGACACTATGTGCTCACACCTACAAGTATCCCACACACTTCAGACATTTCAGAGCCTACAAGGGAATTATTCATTTAGTTTACTTTAGGCACATATATTTGCAGGATTAGCACTTAGATGTGCAGATAAAACAATTATAAGCTGTGTAATCAAATAAGAATGCATATATTTTCACAGATTTCTGGCTGAACTATGCACAATAGACTTCCACTTTGACCATTTGTTAAGGTTGTCAGATTAATTAAATTGAAAGTTTTTTAGAGGTGTTTTACTTCTGTCCAAGTAAAAAACACAAAGTACACTCAGCAACATTGGGAATTATTAGCATGATTTGGATGGGTATGGGCTTCTTGTCTTAACAGAAGAATTAGAATTAAGCCTGCAGTTAAATTACTAAAAAAAAAAAAAAATTTAGAATTTATACATAAGAAATACAGTTGTTTACTTATCCAATTCATATCTATAAAAAGAGAATAGAGCAATCTTCCTGAAATACAGGATAGTGTTTTGATAATAAACTATGAAACAAGCTGGACATGATTATCAAGTTTTATATTTGTTACTTTCATGTCAGTTTCACAGGAAGCCTGTGTAAGACTTTTGGACCATTATTTCAGACAAGAGTGAGTTCACCTCTAGTGAGTATAAATTACAAAAATAAGAAAAGGATATATTGAAAATGCCAAACAAATGAAATTCCTGTAAATTATTTCCTTTAAAACATTTAACACACATCCCTTCCAAAATCTGATATATCTTCTCATAAGGAATCCCGTTCAAAGACTAAATATTAAAATGCAGGATGGAGCACATCTACCCAGATCCAGAGGTTATTAATAGCACAGCTCAGATAGGGAGCCAAATCAGTATTTCAATTCAATACCATCTACCACATAATTAAGTAAGAAAAGCAAAAGCTAGTCAGCGAATCCCTGGTGCTAAACCACCATGTTCTTCAATATTATAGCTACCCAAGAATGAACTGTGTTTATATATGTATAAAATTTAAATCACTTAAACATTTTTAAAAATTACAATCAAGAGTTTGTCTTACATGTAGCTCCAAGAATAGCAACAACTTCGCTTTCACTTTCATCATCAAAAACTGCCAGCAGAGAAACTTCATATTCTGTGTCGGGCAACAGACCCTCTATAACATGACTGTCTGCATCTCCATTTATGACAACCTAAGTTACACAGCAAGATTGAAGAATATCAGTTCTGCATCTCATTATTTTACATGAATTGACTGAAATGAAAGAAGGAAAATCGATTCTCTTTTAAAATAAATGAAATCTACACTCAGATCTGCCCAAAAATTTATTAATATCCCAGAGTACCTCTGGAAAAAACACTTAATAATATTTAAAATGTGTAGTATTATGCTTTCACCCACAACTAATTAATTGCTAAAGCTGACCATATGCTTTTTTTTTTTGAAAAATCACTACAATTCAAAACATTTATCAATAAGAACAGCATAACAGGATAGATTAACTTCCATTCATATTTCTGCCATTCAAACATTGTTATGACAAATGTAATCAGTATCTCCCCTGCCTTATAAAAGGCTGTTTCAATAACAAAACTGTAATCTCAGTTATGGTTCCACACTTCTGAATGCAACTTGGAAGAACACCTGCTTCAGACTTGAGGATTAGGAGAGATGTGCTGATGATTAGTTTGCTATATGGTGTGAACTTTTAAATAGTAATTCTCCTCATTTCTAGTTATGACAGCAGCAGAAGACTGACATGTGCAATGTGAACTGTAAGCAGGTTTCACTTCAGATTCTTGTGTCTTTCATTTATTTTATTGGAAGGGATCACCAAATGGCGAGGAGCTGGAATGAAAGGGACTAAAACAGGAGATACAGGAGCTTGAGCAGTAATACTGGTGAAATGGGCTGAGCAGTTTTGGGAATTGTTTTCAGGTTACACAGGCAGACACTACAATAAAACAACCTTTCTCTAGGTTAATCCTGACAAGTTTTTAAAGGTGGCCACTGTATACACAACATCAAAGTTAGACTTATAATGGAAATCAAACAATAAATATGTCCTGCATAAAATCTGCCACAGAAGTTCACAGAAACAGTGAATCACACTTCATTCTTTTAACTACCACAGGAGATTTCCTGAGTTGGTCTTGGGAAAAAGGGACCCATAACACCATCACAGACCTTCTGAACTCAAATACAAAAAACAAAAGCAGAAAGAAATGAACTGGGGCCCTGTCTTCTACAACTATCAAGTAATGAATCAGGCATCCCATGCTGCACACTTTCTGGCACAGAGTTTCTTGGGAAAATTTCAGGAACAAACTTTGAGTGAATCTAGCTGTGTTCTAAGTAGATACATGTAATGCCTTCCTTTTCAATTCCCCAGTGCCTCTAGCTGTGTATCAAATCATTATAAAATATCTATGCATAATTACTGTCTTACAAGTAACTTTGGCATACTTTCTGAAGCATCACTTCCTTTACCCTCCCCTCCCTGCTAATGTAGCCTACAAAAAAACAATACAAAGTGCTGAACTTTCAAGTGAGCAAGACAAATAGCAGCAACAAGCACACAACAGCATGCATTCTCTACTGTAACCTAGAAATAAAAGGTCACTCTTAAATTTATTCTGGCTTTTTAGTGCTAACACCCAACTGAATGCTCCTCACCCATCAGCAGAGTGGGTGAAGTGAGATGAGAGGTGTGTAATTAACCACCGTCCCCTGACCCCACTCAGCTAATTGGTAAGTTGGGTCTTGGGAGAAAGAGAGAGGGAGTGCATGTCCTTTGTCTGCATGACTGATCACTTAGCTGGGAAAGAAGCTTAGAGAAGCAACAGCCTGGAGGTATTGTGCTATCCTAGGCCTGACCCCATTAGGGAGGTCATGCAAGGAGAACAAGAAAGCAGCTCAGGCATTTTTAATATTTCAACATTCTAAAATATTAGAGCCTCCAGCAGTTCTTAGGGAATAAAATGAACAAGTAGAACCTTAGCAGTTCAAATATCTCTTGATAATTTATTCTCACACTGAAAGAATACAGATACCTCAAATCTCACTTTAAAAAGTGGCTTAAAGACTTTCACTGGCAGCTACTCACTGGAACCTAAATAGAAACAAATCAGTTCATCTACTAGAGAAGAAACTGCTAGTGGACGACCTGTGTCCACTCACTCATCTGCCAACTCCTTCTTTTCCCTGCTCACTCATCTAATTTCTCTCTTTCTTGCATGACTACCTCTCACTAGGTGAATGGGAGAAAAAGAATCAGGCTAAGCTAAATTTACAGAAAAAATGACACATAACCTAAGCTAAAATGACTACTTTCTGCCCTAATGGATGACTAAACGATGCATGAAACCTAGGGCCAGGTGGGAAATGTCATCTTTCCCCCTGAGTTCTGTACCCAGATAAACAGCTTGCAGATGTGGCCTCCCCACACACTGCTGATGCCAAGAGAGCAAGATATTTGTGAGTCTCTAAAGACTAAGTACAAAAGAAGCCAAAATAATGAGTTAATAAAGAAAAAGAAGAAATGAGACAGACTATGAAAATTTGGGAAAGGAGAGAAAGTGTCTGTCTTTCTACTTCCAAAAGGAAAATTAAAAAGGAAAAGCTAAAGGGATGAAAAATAATTTTAAAATTTAGACTGATGGAAAGGGTACTGTGGACAAGGCGTACTTGGGGTTAATGCAGAAAATACAGCATGAGGGGGAAAAAAGAGAAAGAAACATAAAGAGGAATAGATGAACAATTTAATAAATTTACTATGTGTACATATTTTCCCTTTGTAATGTTACATAAATAAAGCTTCAGAAGCAATTTTGCTGTGGCCAGCACTTTAGATAAATTTGGAGCTTTATGTGAGGATATCACTACTCTGGCTCAGCTACCAGCATCATTTTCACATCAAAGTAAAGAACATGAACCTCTAAAAACTGAAGTGGCCCCAAACAACAGTGCTAGTTCTATGGCTGTTGGCACATTACAGATTAGAGTAATTTTTCACAAAATATCTCTTCTTTCCTCACTTTCTCTTAAAAAAACCCCTAGAATATTTGTTTAATTTTTGTTTAGAGAGCTTTGCAGTGGGACAGATTTATCTGTGAGTCAATTTGCCATATTTAATTAACAGAAGTTGCAGCATAAGTGTCCTGAGAATGGAATTCTCTCTTCCTTTTCACCACCTCAGAATGTCAAGGCAACCTACCTCCTCAGATTCTCCCCCATCCAAAGGAATCCATGCCAATCTGTAAAAAGCAATATCTGATGAGGTGGGCTTCCAGCTGACCCTGAAACTATCTGTTGATGATTCATCAATTTCCAAATGCTGGGGAGCTGGAACTCTTTCTGGAAAATATTACACACAAGAAAACTGAGAGTGAATTATCCTCTGAGACTTCCATAGATGGCAAGATTAGGCACATACATTTTACTTGCAGTTTGCTAAAAGAGTATAACATGGGAGGTAGAAAACAAAGGCACTACAGAATTCTTTGCCCACTTATTTGTTCTTAGGAAAGTAGTTTTGTAGTTCAAGGAGGGGAGTTCCTCTTTATTCTAACTGGACAGGCCTCCTTGTCCTCTCTCCACTGAAGGAGCTGCATGCAACCCTAAGTCCATCTCCTTTGCTGAGAGCTCGGTGCACCAGGCTCTTTTCTTGTACCTCAAAGCAAAGTCCCAATCTCTGCCCTTTCCAGACTCTGTGCTTCCATTTTCACTTTGCATGTGTCACCCTCTTGGTCCATACATGTATGTTCTCCCTTCCTCTTCCACCTCACCTTTCTCTTTCCTCCCTTCCCTTCCTTCTCTTCCCATTGTTATGTTGGAAAGCATTAATATGTGTCATCAGCCATTCATTTAATGCAGAAATACAGTTACAGAAACTATAACTGTATTAAACAATCTACAGGAACTTTGAATGCCTTATATTTTCTCCTTTTGATGTAGTTCCTCTATACATATGTAAGGTTCTACCCCCTAGAGCCTGGACAGTTCACTGGTTAAATGTATGATTCAAAACTCATCACACTTCATCTGGAGATAAAAATGCCATCATACTGAAAAATTCTTCAGAAAGCTGTGGCGATGTTTTCATGATGTCAAGAGATTACTCATGTGAGTAAAGAGGCAATTGGCCCCACAGTAAGGAAGCAAAGAAGCCAAAAACACCAATGAAAATAACAGAAAGCATTCCATATATCTGAATTCACACCCAGAGACATTTGCTGTAACTAATCTTACTTTCCAGTACTGTAAGAGAGTATAAAATTTCTTCTTGGAAAGCCTTCAGAAGTTCAGCAGTACTTACTTGTGGTAAAGCTGCCAGTAAGGGGTTCAGATTGTCCCTCCTCATACAGGGAGAAAATAGCAACAGTATACTCTGTAAGGGGTGCCAAACTTTTCAGAGTATGGGTTGAAACACGACCAACTTCAACCTAGAGAAAACATGATTTGCAGTAGATATTGACCATACAGTACATTATCAGTGTCTGAAATTCTACTGGGTACTAATGATACAGAAAGAGAATGTCAAGCAATTAGTAGAGAAATTTGGTGAAACTACCAACAAATATAGACTCAGGTCCATAAAAGCCGACAAAATCAGTTAAAATAGACAAACTACAAAAGAGGAGAATTTTGCACTTATGGCAAACCACGGAAAAGGAGAATTCAGCCATGGTAAGCCCAACTCTCCAGCTAACATCAGCACTGCATGTTCAGGAACCCAGAAGAGGAAGGAGATTTTTGGGCTATTAAATCCAACCTCTTATCATGGACAATCACTGCATAAAACCCTCATGTTTAACATTTGTTTCGTCTGTTCTCTCTCCAGGCTGCAGTTAAGTGACTTTGCCAGGGACATAAAACTCAAAGATGTATAAACAGTTTATCAGTCCAGCTGTTCAGTGCCACATTAACTCAGCACCACAGGGAAAATGCTACCAGCGCAGAGCAAACAAAAACATGCCACCTGTTCTTTGAACAGACATAAAGGAAAAGGGAACTGAACATTCACTCACATTACATTCCTACCACAAGCCTGAGATGTTCAAATACCACTGTGATCAGTACAGTCAGGCATATTATCTATACTAGGAGTAATCAATAGGAAGAAGTCAAACTATTTCTAATTTAAATTTTAAGGGGCCTAGCAGAAAGAAAGAAACAAAACATTGAACAGGTATGCTCCCTTCTAAAGCTGGGAACAGTTTCTTCAGGTTCAATACAAATATTCCACTTTATACAGATGAAAGGCCAGGTATGTTACAGAAGAAATGTAATTACAGATAACTACTATTAAAGACTTCTTTTTATTGAGGGCCAAGTTATCCATGACAACTTGTTTCCTAAGGGATCTGGACTGTTTTAATAATCAAACTCACTTATTGCAATTGGGGTTTTTTTAAAATCTGTATTTTTTTAAATTTCTGTATTAATATTTGTATGAATCATTCCATCACATTTTGCATTCTCTCACGGAATTTATGCTGCTAAAAGGTATTATAAAGCACCCTTAGTAACAAGGCAGAACTAAATATTGCAAATTATTAAATATAAGAGTCTAAGTTAGAATATCTTGGTATTGCCTTAGAACTTTGTTCAAGCCAAATCCTGTTTCTAGGAAGAGAGTTCTCAATACATAATTAAAGCAAATTGTTGCAAAAATGTGGCAGCCTTCAGAGTCTTTTTGAATGAGCTTGAGTCCATGATACGTGATACATCAAAAGTTTTATTATCTTAACTGAAACAATAAATATTTCCATACTACAGTATATTATACTATACATTTAGTCAAGATCCTGGTCCTAGCAAACCACTGTTCCCTTGAGCTGTCTCCTTCAGTTTACGTGCCCCAGACTGTTCAGAGTACTGTCCTCCACATACACGCACATCCAATATTAAGGAAACTCTTATTTTATTTTATTATTTACACCAATTTTAAGAATTCTCTCACAAATCCTTTGTTAGAGCTTGCACAGTAGCTTTTGTTTATAAACATTACTCCTAATAATTACAGAAGCTTGGGGAGGTTTGAGATGGCAAAAGTGGTACTAATAATTTACCTCATTGGTTTCTGTTCCGTCTGTTTTAACGTACATGATGCGATAGCCATTTACATTTTTGGAAGCAGGATCCCATGTTAGCTTAGCACTATTGTGCCCAACATCAAAAAATTTCAAGTTTGCTGGTGGACTTAGAGGCACTTGAAAAGAAAAGAGAGAAAACCATGAAAATGATCCCCGGTTTTAGCTGTGAAATTTTTCATGTCTTAAAAGTAAATAGTATAATTTTCCACTCAAAAATTTATATCATCAGTATTTCTATTCAAAGACCTACATCAATGGAGCTACAAAAATACTTAAAGGCAGGTAAAAGGGCATAGCTCTTTGCTGAAACAGAACTTTCAGATTTGCTAAATGCATCTCAACTGATACTGAAAAAGAAATAAATTATGATATTGTTCATTGCAGATATCGTATAAAGACATAGCCTACACAACACTTGCAATAAATTTGTGTTTGTGTATTAATTTAAGCCAGCTAGATCTTTATCCTATATGCATTTGGTTTTCACATGTATCCCAGCCAAAATACTTCATGAGAGTAGAATTTTGGCAAAAACCTTTCTGAATCCTAAAAGACCCTGACATAAGGGTAAATTTGTCCAAAAAGCATAACTAGCTTAGAAGATCTCCAAAGATGCTAATTTTTTACCTCTGTCTAACCTTTCTGTTTGGAAACCTAAGCTGTTTCCCAACAACAACCCCAGCTAAAGCTGTACTTTTATGCTATATATTCCTTGACTGTCAAGAGCTGAAGGAAAATGAGGTCATGCAGGAGACAGTCTCAGATTACATCCACTTCTGTCACACCACAGAAAGCAATTTGTTCTGTCTGTTACTCTCAGCAGTAGGTTCTGTATTAGTCCAACATCTGCTACTTTCCTCTGAATTATAAAACCTTTCTCTATCCATCCTGCCCTCACACACACACTCCTCACCAGTCCACGTGGACAGATAAATATCAGCACTTCAGAAGCTGCTTCCCTCACACAATAGCACATGGGAAAAAGCAAAGATTTTAAAGGCCTCATATATTACATGAGGTCTTTAGCCAGGCCATTTATCAATCCAGACACTGCAACCAGCTTAGGAACAGTGAAGTCAACTTGGCTCTGAGAAAAGAGAAGACAGGAATACACTGGAACTGTAGTAGATGGGTTTGCCACACATTCTGGCATTCACCATATTCCTCTGAGTCTAGTGAAGGGAGTATCACGTGCTGGCTTTCCTTTCTACTTTCTGTCAGTTGTGGAATGCACTTCATTCCACCATCCAGGTCATAGAACAAAATGCATCAGTCTCAGCTCTTTCCTCTTGGAACCAACCTCCTGACAACACTGCTCTCAACCAGACAGTCCTGGTGCCAGACTTACGTGATATTTACAGGGAGTCTTGGATGAATCCCGGCCCCAAAATGAAACTACACCCTAGAATGGGATTGCAGAGCATGTCTCTGTTTGGCATATGGAAGGGTTTGCTACAGTAACCAAGATGATACAGTGTGTAGAATATTATTTGCTAAACACAGATTATCAGATACTACACCTAATACTACAGCAAATTTGGCAGATCACTCTTCAGGCAGATACATGCTCCAGGAAGAAAATACCAGGTAGCCTATTCATTAATTGTAAGCCAGAAATAATCACACTGTAAGAAAAGAAAAGGAAAGGAAAAAAAATAAATAAGAGAAAGAAGCTTAAATCAGATTCTGGACAGGTAAGACATTACTGTTAAACACCCACATGATCACCAGGAGCTTTCTTCCTCCCAGACTGCCCCACTGCCTGATTCACCAAAGCCTGCTAGTAGAGGGCTTATTTGAATAGCTGCATATGACAGTATCAATCTTCTTTCATATTACAGTACTATAGACCAGAGATGGCTCCATGGTGTCATCCTAAAAATAAATGAAGGTTGCAGAGAAGTTAGGGTTTCTTTTTTATTCTGGTCTAGTAGCAGCAGTAGTGATGATGGGCTGACTAACACACGTTACAAGCTTCTGTGATCAGACAGTGTCATAAAAACCTCAGCTTGTGCCAATTTATCTGGAATCTGTTTGTGATCTTCCATCCAATGTGTTAGCCAGGTTTAGAGCTGCACGTTCTCCAAGATCATATGGTATGAAGTGAATTGAAGCTGGCACAGTCATCAACTACATAAACTACTTTTTAGGAGAAATAAAAATCTGATACTGAGTAGATATTGACCAAAAGCCAGGGTGGGGGATAAGGGCACTGGGGGCCATGCAAGATGAGGAGCAATGCATAAAGAGACAGAGAAAGGGAGGGAGAGATAAAGAGCCAAAGATTTGATTCTTTTTGTTAGGAATCTTCTACACCTGTTTCAAGTCAACAAATATGCCCAGGCTGCAGTAGTTTGCTATTGGAACTTGTCTATCTACAACCGTCCTCCCAGAGAAGACCCAGCAAACACCATTCCTAGAGCTTCTTCCACTATTGCTTCCTGACCTTACAAGGAATTGCTCTGGGGTTTCTTTTTCCTAGAATTTGCATGCCTGAACTTCTCTCACTTATTAAATGTAAGTCACTTTCACCCTGACTGGGTTACTCATGCCAGGAGCACAAATCAAGAGGATTCACTCACTTCCCCGCTGGGCACAATAGAGATGTCACTCAGTGCAGTCCCAGAAAGGTCCCAGAAGCACAGTTGCTTATTTTCAATTCTTTTGTCTTCAAAATGCTGGAACTATTTAGAGAGCTGACATACAGTCGGTGTACAGTTTGTAGAGGACAGAATTTAGCTGGCAAAATTCTTGCTGCTTATTAAAAACACACCATCTATCACGACTGCACAGGCACTTTCCAACCCTCCATTTACCAGATGTTAGGCAGCAGGGGTTGGACAGAAATCTTCTCTTTGCTTCTTTTCTGTCTGTACTACTACTGAGCCAGAGGAATGACTCTCTCCATCTGAGCAGGCTCACACACACACCTGGTTCTCTAGCTAGAGGAGGCTAAACAGACAGTATCAATGTAGGTCCTACGTGGTGACTGTCATTCACCTTCAGCAAGTTCAGGAAACTGTCAGTAATTTCACCAAGATCAGTAGGGGCATTCATAGTATCACTACCAACAAGAGAGACAAGTTCACAATCCTGCTGCAAATTTTGTAGAAACCCTCAGCCTCTGTAAATTAAGTATCCACAGTGAGAAACTTACATAAAGAGCTTGCCCAATTGTTCAAATCAGATAATCAGATGCCTGCTCTAATAGGTGCAAAGACCATTCTGAAGTTTTATTAACACTGAAGTGAATATAGATTTGTGCTACCTACATGTAGTTTCTTGTCCTGTGAGGGGATCACTAGCTTCTTCTCCAAACATGGCATAAACTGTGACTGTATATTCTGTATTTGGCAACAGTCCATCCAGTTCGAGATCTGTTGAGGTCTCCCCAATTTTTATCTAAAATCACCATGAATAAAAAAAGATGCATTATTTCCAAATTAGCTCATAATGAGGAATAATACCAGTTAAACTCTTGCAATTAGATACATGATCAAATGTTCTGCTGAGCATTTGCGTGACACTGTGCCTGCAGTGCTTTGCCCAAGATTGAGATTTTGCATAATAATTAAAAGATTAAAACTTTCAAAAAGCCAAAAGCCAACACATAGATAAAAGGACTTTAAAAGCGACTAATCACATTAGCAATGACAAAATATGCCTCCCCAGAATGAGCAGCCTTTTCCTGTCTACATTTTGTTATTCCCATTCCCTTCTACACTTTGGTTCATCTTCAGTCACAGATCTGAAAAGCACATGAACTCACTGAGGAGTTGATTTCTAGGCACACTCAGGCTCAGATTTGTTGTTATTTGTATTTTCCTCCTCCACCTATTCATGGAGAGCCACATTAACATGGACTGTATTTATTTCTTTGGGGTAAAGCTCAGTCCTCCTGAAGCAGCCAGTTCTCAGGGAGGCCCCATTTTTAACAGAATTATGTGCTCACAGCCACTGCTTTAGCAGTGAGCACAAGTCTGTGCCGGCTTTCAGCAGCTTCATGCCGTCTTCACAAGTTCACATGTCCCTGCATGCTTTATATTGTTCTTGCTTGGAGACAGATGTTGTACATAACCTTAACCACACATATAGAATCTTGAGCATAAAAACTTTCAAATCCTAGGGCAGAAGTTCCATTGGTTTTACTATGTTAGTGACAGAAGACTAGACTTTACCTTGTCCCACCTTCTTATCCTTTTAAAGAAGGTCTTCTAATATCACTTTTGATGAAAGACATTATTTTTAAATTTAAAAATAAAGGTTGAACAGAACTAAAAGAAAACCAATGAAGGTTTTCTTTTAGACCTACAGATTTTATTTACATTTAAAGGCCCTGATGAGAACAGAGGCTAAACTTCATATTCTTCTGATAGCACACTTAGGAGATATCTTAGTTTTACTTGATATTTTCTTCAAGTGTTAGTTCCATATGATGATAGAGTATCACTTTATATAAAATTTCAAAAGAGTCACTTAAATTCAGTTAAATTTGTTGCATTTTTATGAAAATTACATAAAATAACCAACTGTCACTTGAACTTTATTCATAGGCTGTGACACATACGGTACTTAATCAAGTAATGGAAAAAACCCCAAGTATTTGCTGATCACATTGGAGGTTAAAGGACATGTACTAGTTTATTCTTTAAAAGACTGATTTTTTTACTAACTGCTATTCAAATCAAAGCACAATACATCACCTCCTTCTCATCTGCTGCCAATCCTTCTGTGAGGGGAGCATACAGGATCATGTAACCTGTGGCACCCACGACTCCATTCCACCTCACCCTCATGCTGCTCTGGGACACATCGTACAACTGCAGATCCGACGCCATTGGCAAGGCAACTAGAGAGGAGCAAGAGACAGACACTTCAGTTGTCTCACTTGAACAACCAGCTGTTATTCAAACAGTTTGTTTTACCCAGGAAACACAAAGGAATACAGCTTTCTCCAGGCATGGAAGTGCTGTCTGTATCCTACAAAAAAGTGCATAGAAGAACTCAGAATTAAAGAAACATGGAAATGCTAACCCAAACCAATGCTAATGCCAGGGCAGATTTATGCCTCACAAAGCATTTCAGCACAGTTGCTATTAGGAACCAGTAGCAGTTTTAAGGGAGTCACATCCACACTCTTTCTGGGAGTAGCTCCCAAGCCAGAGTATGGATGTGACAGCCACGAGGTACAATACCCTGGAAAAACCCTGGATGAGCCCACTGCACACATCAAAATATTGTGGCTATAAACTATTGCCTGTTAAGGCCTGGACTGTCCAAACTGGCACCAAGGCCCATATCAGTAGGATTTTGCACATATGGGAAAGGTCATCCATTGCAAATCATGGCAAATGCTAACCTGGCAAGCAAGAGCAGGATGAGTGAAATTCAAACAATATAAGGAGGTTACTTGTGAATTTAAGGCACTGATACCAGATCATAGCACCAATCTGGGTTTCCAAATGTTTCTTTGCATTTCTGTAACTCTTTAGAGTAGCATTTCGTACTTTTGTGGTTGTCCTCACTTTATTCCTCTCACAGAGTAACATCCCATGGCCTCTCTGCTGGTACATCACTGATGAATCCCATAAAAATATTCAGGCACGAATATGGAGAAATATTCAGGCATGAATATGGAGAGATATGAAGAAACTTTGACTTCTTTGGAATTTATACACTGAGAATAGTCCCAAAAATGACTGAAATGGTCTGAAAAAACAGAAGGCAATTGCTAACTGATACAAAACTTTTCCTATTGGAAATTCTGAAGAATCTGACCTGCACACAAATATTCAGGAACAAATTCTAATTTCAGTCACAGAGCTTCTCTCATCTCCTCGTCCAAGCAAAAGCTGCACCCTGTCAAGTTGGTATCTCCAAGTATATCTCTTACATTACGTTCAACAAGTTCTAACAGAGCTCTAGCAGAACCATGCCAGCCTCATCCTTTCTTTTTCATTTAGGCTGTTCGCTCAGTCTGTCACTTATGTCTGTAAAGGGTGGCAAAACTTCGACCCAGACTTCTCTTTAGGTTTCCACTTCCAGGTTACCCCATCTACCCTTCCAAACCTTTTACAACCTATGTCCATCCTATTTAAACCCTTGTTCTTGTATTGATTTATATTTCCATGAATTCTCACAATTTCTCTAATTACAGGGAGACACTACCCATGAACATTTTCAAAAGTACATCAGTCTCCTTGCTCAGAGCTCCACTCACATTTCTGATACCTACAGTCAGAAACTACATGTTGAGATATCCTGAAGCTGCTTTGCATCACATT
This sequence comes from Corvus cornix cornix, assembly GCF_000738735.6. NCBI lineage: Eukaryota > Metazoa > Chordata > Aves > Passeriformes > Corvidae > Corvus > Corvus cornix. The sequence continues at coordinate 141,410,533 of NC_046333.1, read as the reverse complement.
GTCTCATTCCTATTCAAACTGCCCCAGGGTCACAGCAAGAGTATTCATCACCTCTCCTTCCCCTTATCTTCATTCTAAAAAATCTATGGGAAAAGTATCCTCTAACTTATGACTTGCATTTTAATTCTCAATAGGAACTGGTCGATACTGTGGCAATATACATAAAAATTGACAAAGAGGTGACTGGAAATAAAATGTGGTGTTTTATACTGGAATTTTCAACCGAAGACCTCTGAATCTCAAACATAAATATCTAGTAGATAATGCTGGTTTGCATCTTGGACAGTTACCAGACTATCCAAATATTCAGGTAACTTAGGGATAAATTAAACCGACTAAAAATAGCTGGAATAAACCAGGTAAAAATACGTTTTTAGCAAATTAAAATGTGAATACATTTCATATTTATTTCAAGTTAGAAGTGACTATTAAATCACAAAACGTTCTACTTATCTCTACATTATGCTATAATGTATATATATATGTGTATATATATATGCATATATATGCTATACATGCATATATATGCTATACATATATATATATATCTGTTTAGATTTCACATGCCTGTAAACTATTTTCAATGTTCTGTATAAACAAATGCAATTGGTGACTATTCCAATCTGTCAGTATCTCACACACAGGCAGGAATGTAAACTACAATTTTCTATAATTCGCCATTAAAATAGTGAAAAAATATTTTAAAATTGCAGGTATTTTTATCATGTCCAGTAATTAACACTTGCACATGTCAGACTATTACTTCCAACACACTATCAAAGACAGCTGTATAAAAGGCTTGATGCTGCATGACCTTGGGGTGTGATCTGATCAGATCTCTGAAAGCCAGCAGGGCTGGCCTCCGTCAGAACTTGACTGGGTGACTTCAAAGGAATACCAGGTGCAATACAAAACAATCCTGTTGGCTCAGTATGTGACTGTTCTCTCAGCCTCGATAAATTAAACAGGTCCTAACACTGTCTCATGGGGTAAAACATGATGGGAGATGACAATTTGGGAGACTGAGACTAAAAGAAAAGTCCAAAATAATTTTATATGATTCTGTTTTGTTTTCAGATTGAGAAGATTAGCACTGACACAGAACCAAAGAACCAGTGAGGATGAAAGGCACCTCTTGAGATCATCTGGTCTAATTAACTTCCCTGTCCAGTCAGGGTCAGCTAAAGCAGGTTGCTCAGAACCTCATCCAGTCTGGCTTGAAATATCAGCAGAGAGGCAGACTTCACAACGTCTCTGGACAACTTATTCCAGTGTTTGACCACCATTACAATAAAACTGTGTCTTCTTCTGTCCAAATTTAATTTCATGGGGTTTTAATTTGTGCCCATTGGCTCTTGTCCTGTTAAAAAGCACCACTGAGAAAAGTCTGGCTCACTCTTCTTCTTCATTTCCTCATGAGGGATTTTGACATATTGACAAGATCACCTGAGCCTTCTCTTCTCCAGGCTGAACAGTCCAGCTGTCTCAGACTCTTACGAAAGATGTGCTAAGCCCTTCATCATCATCATCTTTACGGCCTTTCACTGAAGTCACTACAGTAAGTCCACATCTCTCTTGTGCTGGAGGAACCAAGCACAAGACCAGGCATCCAGGTGTGGCCTCATAAGTGCTGAGAAGAGGGCAAGAATCAGCTCCCTAAACCTGCTGGCAATAATTTTCTAATGCAATCCAGGCGGCTCTTGGCCTTCTTTGTGACAAGGGTGCTCTGCTGGTATACAGTCAGTTTGTTGTTTACCATGAGTCCCAGGTCCTTCTCTGCAGAGCTGCCTTCCAGCTGTCACCCCTCAGGGGTTGTCACTCACCAGGAGCAGGACTTTGCACTTCCCTTCATTGAAATGCATAACGCAAAACTTGTTTTCCTCCTCAGGTCGCTTGCCAGATTCACCTCCAGGTTGGCCTTGGCTTTCCTATACTTACCCCTGCAAGATCAGACAGCAGCTTAAACTTCTCCTGGGTCATTTGCCTCTTTTACATCTCTTATACACTTCCTTTTTATGTCTGAGTTCTGTTACAAGTTTCTTGATAATCCATGCCAGCCTCCAGTCACCTGGTTACCAACTTGTCAGTAGGGACCTTTCCTGAGCTTGTAGGATGTGATCTCCTCCTCCTCTGCCATCAGTTCTTCCTTGTTTCTAAGTATGAGCTACAGCAGAGCACCTTCTCTTGCTTGCTCCTTGATCACTTGGGTCAGGATGTTGTCAAAGCACTGCAGAAATCTTACAGATTGCTTGAGCCCTGCTGTGCTGTTCTTTCAGCAGATACCAGCTATTGATATATTACATACGGACTTCCAGTCTCCTAGTCTGAACTGTAAAGTTACTCTTTACTTCCATTCCTAATATCTGTCATATTTAGTAAAAAAATAACTGCACTTTGTACGCAAATACATGAAACTGTAAATGCATTAAGTCTTACAATATCCCAAGACACCATTTTACAGACAGAAAATTATTAAATCATTGAGAAAGAAACTTACAAAAGTTACCTTGAAACCTTTGGCACTGGTGGGAATTGTATGCAGGTATTTCTGGTCCCACCAAATCCTCCATTCATGAGATCATCTTCAGCTAAAAACCTAGTTTATAAAGCTTGGCTCCACACCCAAAACATTGGAATGTTCTAATTTAGGGTTCAATACAACCAACTTCAAAGTTCAGCACAGAGATAAAACCTTTCTCAGTGTTTAAATATCCACAGAGCATTTGGACTTAGGAGCTTAGCCCAGAACTAATTCAAACAACATTTAATTTAAGGCAAATGCACTAAAAGAAGGTAAATTGAAAAAGACTCCCTTCTGTGTTTATTTCTCATAAAGACTAATGCTTACACACCCTGATTAAATGCAGACACTCAAATCTGCAACAAGTATGCTAAGGACACTCACGTGTGGTTTCCGTTCCCCGGAGGCCCTCACTCGCAGCATTGGAGTAGATTGCAAATACAGCTATCTGGTACTCAGTTAAAGACATCAGGTTTTTCAGAACTGCTGTTGATACACTTCCATCCACCACAACCTGTTTAAAAGAAAATTTAACTAAATATGCATAAAGCAAACAAACTATAACCATCGCATCACTCAATCCCTCTTTCATCCAATTTTTGCACTGTATTTAAGTTCAGTTCATGCTCCATTTATATACAGTAAAGTGTCTGAAAAAACAGCAACCTTATAAATAGTCAAAATGTTTATCTGATATAAATAGCCATTTGGAACAAAGGAAGATCTTAGCTGAATAAAGTATATCAGATACAGTTTAAGAGTGTGTATGTGGCACTTTTTGATATAATGTTATCATAAATATTCCTTTAGTACCACATATATATATACACACACATAGAGTACTCCAAAATTACATCAATACATATCCGTCCTAAACAAGTTTCTAGCACAAAATGAAACAAAATATAATTGTAGTTAAATCCTTTTGCTCTTCTACCTTTCCATTCAATTCGATAAGTTGTCAGCTGAAGTCAAAAGCTTGTTCCACTGCATTTTTTCCCATCTCCAAAATGCTGAAGTCTATCCAAATAAACAACTCTCTCCAAATTTTCACTGACCAATTGTAGATGTCCCAAAACACACACCCATATCATCTTCCTTTTATGAATGATTTTTTCTTAGAATTGAAATCTGGCTTATCATCAACTCCTACCTCTTCTGTTCCTGTAAACAGAATGGTGCAGGGGGTGTCTGTAGAACTGTTTCAAGTAATCATATGTGTAACAAAAAATGCAGGCACTTCACCCTACCCCCTGAAAGTGCTTATTATTATAGCACATTTACTTTAAATTGTATGACAGACACATAGCCTAGCTACTACCTAACCTTCGTCCCCATCCAGCGTGACCAGCCTCCTTTCTGGAGCCCACAGAGGGAATTTCAGGGTGGATTTAAAATAAGACCATGGGTTTCCTGTCTGGTTAGTTGCCCTGTTGCATTAAAAATTTCTAGGCAGCTTTTCCTCCTATTACCTCTTCTGGCTGTCCTCCTCGAGTGGGGTAGTACACAACCCTGTATTTTTCCACTTTGCCAGGTGCATGGGTCCAGCTAACCCGGAAGCCTCTAGCTGTTACATCAGACGTGACCAAATCTGAAGGAGTCCCAAGAGAAGCAATCGTTCCTAGGTTGGAGGAAATGCACACTTTTATTCCCTTCTGCATAATAGTTACTTGGTTTGTTATATTTGCTGAAGCTATAAATATTGTTCCTCATCAGAAAATCAAAAAATTGGTACACTTCTTTAGGCTATTCTCAATGGAAACAAAGAAGTAATAATGAGTACTGCACATGGAGTTTCACTGGGACTAAACCTCCTGGTCTTTCATAAACCTTTATACGAAAAAGACAAAAATACAACACTAAGCCTTCCTCCTTCTTCCCATCACTATTTCCAGACCTTTCTGTTGTGGATTTTTTGTCAGGTTGCTTTCCTCCCAGTCATGAAAAACATACAAGTACATATACAGCTGTGATCTCCTGTGCTCCTCAGCAGGTTGGAAACTGATACTGCCTGAAGAGACACAGTGAACGGTCATCTCCTCTGGCAATCATTCTTTTCCACAAAGAGGTCTCATCTATCCATGGTTTTTCCATTCTCTCCTGCTCAAGAGAGCCTTTCCTACTGATATATATTGCATGTATCTATATATTATATTGAATATATATAATATATATTTTTATATAAAATCTTCCATATATCCATATATATTATGAGAGAGAGAGAATCACTCAGCATTTCTGTGATAATAAGGAATCACAAACCAATAAATAGAAACAAAATTCACTGAAACCTTTCAGAAAGAAAGGCCTCACAGGTAGGACTATATCTGGCAAATTGCAACATTTTTTCATAGCCATTTCTTCTTTTCAGAAAAGAAAATAATTGTAGTCAGAGGAGGCATTTTCATATAAGAACAATTTTCTTCACTGCCATCTTTTCCTGTGAACCAAAATATATTTTTTGTGTGTTTAATAAGAAAAAGAAAAAAAAAATTCATCAAGAGGAACAGACAAAGCAATCTAAACAGTTGAAACTGTTGAGTACTTATGAGACAATAAAAACATTAAGTTAGGAGATGGAAAGCACAGCATGAACATAACAATTCCATGTGCAGCTGTTAAACTAATTCATCCCCAAAACTCTGTATTACAGAAAGATTTCCTTACCCACCACTTGGAAATAGTTACAGCAGAAAGACTGTACATTTTAAATTTTTTTTATACTACCAAATACCATAATATTTACCTCTACTAAAGACAGAGAGCAAAAGGTCAGAGATATCTAAGCAAGAATAAAAGATAGCTAGGAAGATAACTTCCCTGACAATGTACTTTCTTGCAAGAAAAAGCATTTATTGCATGAGTCTAGTGCCAGAAGCCAGCCTAGAACTGCAGGTATTTGATTTGCAGCTCTACATTCATCATAAGTTACATTAAATTTTGTTTCTGTTCACCTTTGATTTCCTTTTCCTGTTCCTCTACTCGTGAGCACACTGTTCTGGTAAGACCTTCAACAATGGTATGCATGAAGTTAAAGTCAGCCACATTGTAGACATGTGTGCTGTCAGGCTCAGAGGCAATCTCTTTGAGTTCATTTATATCTGCATTCTTTACACCTTTTATTGGAAAGAAAAATAAAGAAAATATTTGCAATTAAAAAGAAAAAATCTTGTTTACACAGGGATTGATAAAAAATTACTAATATCCAAATCTATTTGTTTTAATGACCAACTACAAATTGCTCTGTTTTTAGAATGTCAATTCAATATGTTAATTTCTGCCAGCATAAGTGGAATTTTTCAGCCGTCTCATGAAAATGTAGCATCCACGTATACTGCTAAATTCCAGTTATAGCAGCAATGTTATGAGCAATGCTTATAAAAGATACAAATTAATGATGATATTTATTGGATACAGGCAGAAAAGAACACTTCCTTAGTACAGACAGCAACTGATACAAATACTCCAGAGTACAATGGGACATGTACATGGATATGGCAGAATACACACCAATAGCAAACAGCTCAATGCCAGCGTCTCGTAGGTTTTTAGCGGGAGGGATAACATCATCTTGGGACTTCCCATCAGTGATCAGTATCCCAATTTTAGATACTCCAGGTCTTGCGCCTGCCTCAGGCTTAAAGCTGTTTTCCAAAATGTAAGTTAAGGCAAGACCTACAAAAGAAAACATTTTAAAAGACTTTTAGAGAGGAAAATGTCCATTAATTTTGCAAATATCACAGTGTTTGTCTACTCAATTTTAAAATTCTGATTAAGAATAAGTATAAAAGAAGAATTTATTTACTGAGAAATTAAATTCCAACAAGCAGCCTAAACTATAGAGAAGCTGAAATTTATTTTTAGCAGCCTTTGATCAATCAATGTATCTTAAACTGGCTATGAAAACCTAAATTGATCTTCCTGCAAATGCATCATCTTTTTTTTCTTACTCTACCAAGTCCTACCAAGTTAGAACAGGAAGTTCCTTCTCCTTCTACCTACATTGCTTATATGAAAGCACATGCTCTGGATAGCTTAGTAAATCTCCCATGCTACAGATAGCCTTACTTTTGTTTGTTTGTTTATTCTTTCTGATTTACAAGCTGGAAAAAAATCTTTATTTAAGCTTAGGGAGAATCTGATTTTAATAAATGCTAATTATTTAAAGGGAAAGAAGAACAACAGCTCCACGACAAACTTACATATCACAATGAGATCCTGTCTGAAAACTTGTTTAAGTCTCCCACAGAAAAGGTTTCTAACTCACTTTCTTCTAACATCCATATAAAATAATTTAGATAATTTACTACTTCCTACCACCCAGTAATCTCATTCCTAGAATCATACTAGGGTTTTCTGTCCTTTGTCCCACTGTAATCACTTCTTCTACCAAAATATAGGCTGTTGCTCATTGTTTCTCCCATTCTTTACCCGCCAGAAAAAAAAAAATTTAAAAAGGCAGCAATTCACTTAAAGCCATGTCTGGGTCTTCGGATATATCATTCCAACATTACTAACTGCTGCTTTGATGACACTGGAATTGTATTCAGAGACTGTATTTTTCCCAGGTTGTCAGGCCTCCCCGCTTTATCCATCACTAAGTGTGTCTGGGGCTTCAGTGCTTTAACTACTAAAAGGTCAATGGAAATCTAAAAGCCCCAGGTGGTCATTTGTAAAGTTAGTATACCAGTTGTCAAATATTGAAACAATATTCTTTCCGTTTCCAGAATAAAGCTCTGTGCATGAACATCATAAATGGATTTTGCATTTTATTCCTAGTAGACAAGAGATTTTACTTACAGCACAGAGCGTTATGTACACTTTGTTTTATGAAACCCTGTCCTGATTCCCAGGGAAATCAATGAACAAGCGCTTCAGAAAAGACTTAACTGACACTGGATAAAGCCATTGGCAAGCTGCAAAACCCCTGTCCTTTCTACCCTTCATAATAAGCACTGACAGTTTTTAGTCTGTACAGCAGAATATGGTTTTTAATAAAAGGCAAAAGCCAAAACATACACAGTACCTGTTAACGTATTCCCTCCCTTATACGGCAGATTACGGACTGCATCCAAAACAGCATCCTTTGTGCCATAGGCATTCAAGTGCCACTCAATTCGGGGATCACCACTGTACTGTGCAAGACCTAAAGAACCAGAAATTAAGGTAATCCATCAGATAATAAAGCAGGTTTTTTTTCAAGTATGCACACTTTATGTACTTGGTTACCAGTATCTTACCACAATTAGCTTACTGCAAGTAGCTTTGCTACCATATTAGAAAAACTGCATTGGTTGACAACAAAAAAATAGTATGAAGTTGTTCTGCGTGACAACTCCTCAATTAACTTTCAAAGCCTTTTTCTCAAGTGATAATTAAATGAAAAGAAATACACAACTTTTTCAGAGTTACTAACATTTCAAGAATTTCTTTTTTAAAGAACAATTTTACTTAATATACCTTTGAACAGCAGCAGATCAGAAATATAACATTTCAGCCAGTTTAAAGCACAAGAAAAACCATCCATTGGCACATTCTGCCTGCAAAAATTAAACTGCAAGTGCTTGAGGCTATTGCTGACTGAAGTCAGTAAGACTGTTTCCACTGTTTTTTTTTCCACTGACATTGCATTAGAGTTTACCTAAGCTGAGGATCACAGTAAACTGTGAGGAATTAATACTACAAACATTCCAGCAGCATTACTCTGATGATAGAAATGCTAGTTCCAGATGAGGATGAATCTTGCACAAAAATAGTAGCACTATGCTGTTAACTATCCTGAAATGATAACATCTTTATGTTGCTACAGAAACGTTAGGAAGAAAGTGTGGCACCTTACCTACTCTTGTTTTCTCAGATCCCACATTGAAAGCAGAAACCAGATTTTCCAGGAACAGTCGAACGAGCCTGAAATTGAATCTGCCAATACTCCAAGAACCATCTACTAGTATCACAATATCTGCAATTGCTGGAGTTTTACAGGTAAACAGGCTGCCTGTAAATCATTAAAATTAAACCAATATTATTAATTCAACAATAAAATTGTAACTCAATAAATATATGCCTTCCTCCTGCCACCATCTTGATAATTAAAGCTTTCTTCCATGGTCAAAGTGATAAATAAGCAAAATTACTAAATGTGCTTATTCAAACTTCAGTTATAGAATAGTCTGGCCATTATCTACTTCAGTTCTTTCATTAGGGTGTTCAAAATTACTTTTGGGAGGCCTATGAAAAGAAATTCTTCTTCTAAAAATACTCAAGAAAGAAAAAAATTAACTGTCATATAGAACCAAACCAAGAGTTCATTTTCATTCCCAATGTACATATACAATTTCAGTCCCAGTACACAGTGCATGACATTTAGCCTTAGGCACAGACAATGCAGAGAGAGCTACCTAGAGATGCAGACATATAAAAGATGTTATCAAGGCCCCTTTTACAGTCAACAGAGAAAACCAGGTGTCTCCATACATCTCAAAAGCCCCATAGAAAACCACTAGGCACCACTGTAGACTTGTAAAGCTAGAAGTGAATCTCACCCCTGGGAGTCAAGCAAAACTGAAGGTCAATTGAAAATGCTGTATTAAACCTAAGTAGGAGGCACTCAATAGAGCAGAGGTAAAATGCAAAGAGCTCAGATTCAGTGTCTATGAGAATGAGCGTGAGAATGAAGCTTTAGTCTTACAGATAAATGGAAAACACAAAAATACAAGATTTAAAAAAAAAACAAAACAACAAAAAAACCAAATAACAGAAAAGATCTTATGAGAATTAGCAGAAGTACAGATCAATGGTCTCTAAGGTTTAACTAATCAATGGGGAAATCAGAGGAAAGGGAAGTAAAGATTAGACATAAATTGCACAATAAGCCAACTGAGAAGCCTAAATGCAAGTGCCACATTCAGTTTGAGAAAACACCAGGAAGGAAAGTAAGGGAATGCAAAAGGTTTTCAGAACCTCAGACAGAATTGCCATATTCCACAGAAGTGGATTTGTGACTGTGAAATTAAGGTTGCTGAAACAGTGGACTCATATTGTAGGGACAGAAACAAAGGAATGATGTTATACAGATGTAAGAAGATCTTATGTTTGAAGTACAAAAATAGCAAACTCACCACCAGATTGGCTATAGAATAAGGAGGGAAATAGGAAAGACAAAGCAAAGCAGGTATAGTAGAAAAGGTATGATGCATCACAAACCATTTAGGGATAAAAATCATGTCCCTGAATACAATAAAAAACAAACACAGATTAGTGAATTAAGCTGCAGCCCAGCTTTTATCAACATTTTTTTCAGAATCCACTGTATAAGTTATTTCACAAAGAATACTAACACCTAACATCGTACTGACAGGAATCACCAAGTACACTGCCAGAAATAAACTGATTTGAGCAGAGATGTTCAGCAACTAAGTAAGTAATTCAGTGAGAAATTATCTAAAAGGTGCTTGCAATAGCTCCCAAGAAACTCTCCTGATACACAGAGGAAATAAAACACATGGTTAGCAACTTAAAACTTTCACAACAATTAATGACAAAATTTTCATTAAATACAAAATTAAAATCTCCCAGTCAAAAACAATCTGATGTGCAGAAGGAGTTCAATTGGTATTAGTAATAATTAAGGGTTAGATTCATACTGTAGTGTAAATCCACTGAGCATTAAACCCAATCCATAAAGTTAATGTCTTAAACGTGTACTACAAATGTTTTTAGATGAACAGGGAACATTTCCTACGTGCAGCTAGCAGTGCAGAGTAAGTTCTAAACACATGACAAAAATTCCACTTACAAAGATGCCAAAGCAAATATTTTATTTTAGCTTTTACAGTACAAGACAACACTATTTTAATTGGCAACACATTTTAATGGATTGACACTGGGGAGCATTTAGTAAGCATCAGAAAAATGATCTTAAATTGGAAGATAAATCCAAAAGAGGTCCAATCTTTATGTCACTAAGTCAAAACTTCCCTTGATTTCAGTGGGAGTGGAATCTGTTCTGTGATTTAATAGGAATCTACTAGTCATGGCAAAATTAATGTTTTAAATACCTTTGCCAAATAAACTTCCTGCTCATCAGTCTGCATTACTTGCAGTATCTGTCTTCCATTAACACGCAGTTCATTTGTGCCATTCTCACACTGGCCATGATTAGTGTTGCAAGCTTCAAAAGAACTACTGGCAAAGTAAAATGCTACTCAATACCAGAAAGAATGAAAGCACAGGACCCCTGATTCAAATCCAAGCAGCTGTACAATAGCACAGATGTACCTTTTCAGTGTTATCCCAGCAGTTTAATTATATAGCCTAAAGAGGATAACAGGATTTCTGTGGCTGTATTTTCCTTCTCTACTTCTAAAATCTTGTGCTGAGTATGAAACCAGAGTTATTACCCTGGGTAATATTTCATATCATTTCATATCAACAAGTTTTGCCTATAAGGCTTCTTTATTCCTGTAGCGATGGCTTTGTAGTGAAAGCTTTTATTGGTTTTAGTAAATCCATACAGTGAAGCAAAATCCAAAGAATAAAGAAAACAATAACAACATTCCTTTCAATGTTTTATTTCCACATCATCAGATCAATGCAAATAGTATAATTCAATTATTTTTTGTTAAAGAAACATGTGGTTTGATCCAAGATTGTACTGCAAGGTCACAGTGTGAAAATTTGTTTCGTTCTTCGTTGGTAGGAGATACTTGTTGAATCTTTTCTGCATAAAACATTTAGGTTTTGTTACTTCTGTACACCCACTATTTTGCTTATGTTTTCTCCTTGTTGTACTTAATAGAATTGTAGAAAGTTCCCTAAAAGGGAATAAACAACAGTGAGATATTAAACAGAATAATGCGGTGATAGAAATCTTTAAAACCTGATAGGAACACAAACACCACTACATCCTAGTTAATAAAGTTAGTCTAAAAGACACAGTGTGTAGCAAATAATTTCTGCACCCCGCTGTGCTTAGCCAGTTTCCACTGCCTGTTCTTGCAAATGTCTTTTTCAATAATCTTTCCATACAACAATACATGATCATGAATTCCTGTTTGAGGGTAATTTTGAACATTTTGACTATCTACACAATTTCAATAGCCAATTTTCCCAACAACCTTTCTTAAAGGAGGATGACAGCATATCATTCCATATAATAAAGCTTCTAGCACTCACTGTTTTAGTCTACTACAAGGTTCAGTAGTGTGATCAGGTCCAACAGTGTGCTTATTTCCCTTTTACTCGGTCATCAAGAAAAGAGTAGTGACATAGAAGGTCCCATTTCCCTCTGAGTTATGTGGTACCCACCAGTTTCAGAAGCAGGACAGTAGGGAAGAGACCAGTTACCAAATTTTGTATCATGTTTCCTAATGTTATATAGAAAGTATTATTCTGCTTCAAGTGCTGCATTCCACAATAAACAGTAACAGAGCCTGTGGTCTTTAGGTAAGCAGAAATAACAGAATTGCACATATTGTAAAGTCAGAATAACAGCCTATATATTTTACACCAGCAACTGTCTTCAGTTCACCCACTTAAAATTGGTGGAGAATTTTTATGGGGAGAAAGTAAAATATTAATGCACTTTCAGTAACAAATTTACAATCTTCCTAGCACTACTTGGCAGAAGGAACTTGCCACTCTGCCAGAAAGCTAACTGAGGAGGAAGGGACTTGGTCTGCTCATTTCTGCTTTCCACAGAAGGAGGCATAGGCTCAAAATTTCACCTTCAAAGGCTCCAGCATAGAGCTAAAGGCTACCAGCAACATTTTAGGGCAAGGTATTTGTACAAAACCTGCTTCAGTACCGCCAAAAATCAAATCATCATCAAGAATTTTGGTTCCTTTGTTTCAGGGAAATTTTTCAAAGAAGAGACACCATTGAAAGTTTTGCATCTACCAAATGAAGTTTCCTGGTTTTGATTCCTCAAGCCCCCAGACACTGACGTTGATTTGCTGGTACTTCCAATATGCAAGTGCTACAGCACTCTCAAGGTCATGTCAAAATTGGCTGAGAGTGAAGCCAATGATGGCAATGCCAACAGAAAGATCCAGACAGAACTTTCTGGGATAGAGGGAGTGTTATTGGAGCCTGGAAAATATGACCCTTAAGTCATCCATTGAAGGGAATGGAGTGCAGAGACCTGAGAGAAGCTCTGTGTGGGGGCTGCACAGAACACAGCAGGCTTGACAAGCTCCTGGAAACACTGACCACTTCTCCACGGCTGCATTCCTTACCTGAAGCTACTCTTCCACACACGCGTTGTGAGCAAGTGAGCAATGTCAAAAACAGAAGTTCAACCAAAAAAACCTGAGAGCCTTACAGACATAGAAATACAAAACCATGATTTTTAATCTAGAGTAGGGTTCTTTGACTCTTGGGGTTAATACTACTACTCTTTGAAAGTTCCTTGAAAGGCAAAGGGAGAAGCAGCAAATACAGACACTGCCACACAGGAGGACCCAATGCTTTAGACAAACCAGTTCAATTTGCATGCAGTTATGATATGTTTTGCAGAAACACATTTGATATTTTGCCTCCCCTTGGTATGAAACTGTTCTCATTTTCAAGAGCCAAAACACACACTTCTTCTGCTAGAAGTTAAGACTATAATTCTTTCTGAGTCTGCAATATGTCGTTTCCTTTCTTACTCCCTGTCACAGTGGAAAGTCAAATAATATATGTGGAAGGAGAGGAAGAAAGTTCAAGTAGAGGTCAGTAATAATACTGTATGAATAGAAGACTCATTCATGGGATAACAAAGCACAAAAGGCAAGAAGTTTGATGACAGCAGTGAGTGAAAAATACCTTGTGAATAAAGCATGAATGACAGAGAACAGCCAGTCCTCCAGAGCGATTGACAGCACCACACTGAGCAGAAGCACCACTGAGGACAAGGGCAATATAAATCCACATCAGCAAAATGTCACTTTTTAAAAAAGGGTTAAAAAAATAAAAGGATGTGAGGCAGTGTCCAGCTCCAAAATTCAGCAACTCACTAGTCCACACTTCTGACATTGGTATTATTGCTCTGTGCTGGTGATATCATCCTTGCACTTGGACCTCAGTTTAACACATCCCATATGTCAGGGCTATGGAGCAGACAAATGCATACAGCATAACTGCTGTTCTTTAAACTAGATCCAAACACAGCTTGAATTTGAAGGACTCAAATGTTGGAACATCATTAGGTTTAAAGAGCAGCCCAAGAAGGTTAGAAGTTTGTCCCTAGGCCCTAGGAAAAAAAAAAAAACAGCCAGCTTTTTTCCATGTGCCTTATTGCTCTCCAGGAAACTAACATAGCCCAACTGGCAAGCCTACAAATTTCTTATTTGGTGGAGTTGGAATATTAAGATTTACTGAATGTGTTGTGTCTAATCACGTCACATTTGACTGTGAATGATGTAGTTCAAAAATATTGCTGCTTCCAAAAAGTACACAGCAGTAATGAAATGCTATTTATAGCATACCTTCTGAATTTAAGGCCACAAAACCAATCAAAGCACTAGCTGATAACACATCAATTGCCTATATATATACTGGTGATAATTCTCAAGTGTGAGAGAAGGAAGCATAGAGCCATTTTCTATGCACTTTTCCATACACACTCAATGACAGTTGTATTTCTGCAGTAAGTAGCTACTAGTTTAGAAAAACTTCTAGAACTTTCTTTCTAATTGAACTTTTTAATTTGAGAGACAAAAAAAGAAGTAACTATGAAAGAAAGTGCTGATGTCTCCTCACAGACCATTGTTGATTGATAGCACTGAAGAACCTGGTCTGCAGCAGCTTACCAAACAGCAATACTAAACACTCCTGGTCTGTGTACCTAGACAGAAAAATATGTTTTAAAATCCCCCCAAGCGTAAACAGAGAGTTTAAAACATTTGTTTTAATTTCTTTTCCAACAGGCAACATGTCAACACAGAACAAAGCATGCTGCTGAAGTCTTTCCTGAACCTGAAGCTCAACATGGCAATATACTGTGTCCATTTAGCCACGATTTACACTGAAGATGATCTGCAGTCGTTCTGTAAAGTACATAAAACCTAAGAAACTCTTCTGCAGATTATAGTGATAATTCTCTGCTTCTCTTTCCTCTCAGTTCTGCATCTAAGTGCATGAATGTTTTAAATTAAACAGCTGTCTCAAGGTCTAAATTACTTTTCAAGACAGAAAACTGTATTTCTTATTGATATGGTCATACTTATCCACCATTCCTATGTGACAAATATGCTAGGATTTAAAAGGCTTATTTCTCCCATTTCTTTAGTAAGGTATGAAATCCCTGACACAGTTTTCTTTGGCTATCTAGAATATAGTTAATCAGGGCACTTCAGACAAAAGCGGTACTCAGAAATCCTCCACATTAATTAAGGTGTATGTCTAAATTCCTCTAAACCATGATAAAGAACTCGTCTGTGCCTGAGCTTGTAACACAACAGGTAAAGTAATGGAAAAGAGCCTGCTTAGAGAACAGGCTGCATACCTATGAAAGTAGTTAACACAGAACTAATTAGAAATTAGTTGAAAAACAAACTGCTACAGCACTGTAAAATTACAGCTCAGCATTATGGATTTGGGTACATATGACTTTCTGGACAGTGTGTCTAGAAACAAAGCATTACAATTACAGTGCAGAAGAGTTCCAAATTCAAGGTCCTATATTACCTTCAAGCAGTTCTTGAAATAATGTTTTCATAATGTAACCAGTGTATATGCTTGTATAAATACAAATATGCAGTGATCTTTAGAAGCACCACTAATTTAGGATGTCACGTGTCAATCCACAAAAACTCAGGATGAAATTTGTGCCCTCCTGAATGTAGCTGGTATAGAATTAGCATTCTCTAATTAGCAGAGATGTCTGAGAAATCTCAGCTTCCAGAATCACAGGGTACTGGAAGTGGGAAGGGACCTCTTGAGTTTAGTCAAACCACCCTAATCAGAGCATGGGCAACAACAGCGGATTGCTCTGGACCATGTCGATTCAGGTTAGAGTCTCCAAGATAAAGACTCCACCACCTGAGTCTTTAAAACAGAAACTCCAGTGTTTTATTGTCGTTGTTGGGGTGGTCATGACACACACAGATAGTGCCTCTTTCAAGGGCCAAAAAGCCATTTATTAAACAAAGCAGCCTCTTTTTTGTATGTTATCATTTGTGTTGCAGATTCATTGGCTGCTAAACTACTACAATAGACTCACTGGCTATTACTAACTACAATATACTACCATTGGCTACCTATAGCATAAGCATTCAAGCATTCAGAAAAATAACACGTGCAGATGTGTTGCTGTTTTTCTCCTTCTGTGGTTTAACTCTCTTGTTTCTGTTGATACTACATTCTCACGGGTAAGAACTAATTGTTTTTCTTCTCATGGACTTTTCTCACAGTCCTTCTCTAGCCAAACTGACAGGCCTGAGCCATAATTTCACAAAAGCAACAAGGCCTTCCTTTTATAAGGTTTTACTTAAATGCCACATTTTACCACCCTCATAGCAAAACAAGTGTTTTCTTTGATTAAATATAATTTACAGTTATTTTAGTTTGTGTCCACTGCCTATTGTCCTTTGACTGGACACCACTGAGAAGAATCTCTGCCTTCTTTACTCATTCCAGTGTGTATTTTTGCACACTGGAAAGATATCTCTCAAACCTGCTGTCCTCCAAGCTGAACACTCCAACTGTCTCAGCCTCTCCTCTTACGAAAGATGCTCCAAGCCTTCAGTCATCTTCATGGCCCTTCCAAGGACTCATTTCAGTAAGTCCATGTCTTTCTTCTACTGGGGAGCCAGACCAGCACCAGACACAGAATTCCAGATGTGGCTTCACCAAGGTTGGGCTGAGAGGAAAAATCACCTTCATCAGCCTGCTAAACTTCCTTCCCAGTGTAGCCCAGGAGGCTGTTTGCCTTCTTTGTGACATGTGTCTTCTGCTGGCTTGTGGTCACCTGACTCCCAGGGCCTTTTCTGCCAAGCTCCATGCCAGCACGTGCTGGTGCCTGGGGTTATTCCTCCCCAGTGCAGGACTCTGTGCTTTCCCTTGCTGATCTGCCACAGTTTGACACCACCGCCCTGCCTATGCACTGAGTTAAATCTGGGAGTTGAGTTTGAAAGGTGTTGAGGGTATGGAGAGAAGAGATGAGGTATGAGTGGTACTTCACAGGCCACAGGAGCCACCATCCCTGTGCTCACAATTTACAGTTTTCCCTTTCTTTATCATACTAGAAAGATCAATGCAAAAGACCAGAAATTTCACCCCACATTTTTAACCACATAAACAAATCAAACCCAAGCAAAGACCCATCTGACACCAGCTTTATTTCTGAAATAGCTGTCTGCACCACTATGCAGCCCTAATTCTGCTAACTTTCCTGCATAAATGGAAACTAAATATACTCGGGCATCAAGCTAGTGCTGGCGTTCCACAGAAGCTCTTTTGAGTATTCCAGGAGAGCAGAGCACAAGAATACCATGTCTCTGGAGAATAATGAGCCAAAGACACAACACCAAACTCAGCAATCAGATAAGGAAACAGGACTGCCTCATTACATGCAGAGTAGTATGATCACTACAGTTAAACAGACAGGTGAGAAGCCCTTTGAGGTAGAAAACATGGTCCCCACAGCCAGGTAAGTTCCATTTTAGCTACTACCTGGCACCTTTTAACCAATGGACATATCTCAGCTGTTACACCAAGCCTTACTCAGGACACAGGGCACCAGGCAAAGGGTGCTGACCATGAGACAGCCCAGAACCAGAGTCCTGCATCAACAGACTCAGAATGGACATGAAGACCTCAGATTATGCAGTGAAGGTGGAAATTACCCTGAAATCATCTCTCCTCAGTACAAGCTCATGCATGCTGTTGAACAACAGATGAATGAGAGAGACTATGACACAAGATTCTCCCCCTCTCACAGGGGGAACAGTAAAAAACAGCCTTGAAAGGGAACTTGTACAGCAGACAACTAAAAACCAAAAATTTATCTTGTAGTTGTACTCAAGGCCATCTCACAATATCAAAACTTTAACCTTTTTCTCCCATTTTTGCGGACCATAGCAAAAAGCAAAGAAGATTCTTCATCAGGATATGCAAATCCATGATGAGTTTGCTGATGAATGCATCAATCCTTTATGATTACAGTGTTCCTACAAGAGGTTCTTGGTCTTGCACTTCAGGTTTTTTTTAATGTATCTGCCTGCTACTACCTCCCCAAAGCTTTTTTTGATTCTTCTTTCAAGGTTGCCATACAAGTTTAAAAAAGTAGCCAGAGTTTCAACTTGCTACTATGCAGCTTCAAAGACGAAGTACTGTGTTATATCAAAGACAAGCACCACTCATGATATTCCAAGATGCTTACCTAGAATATATGTAGTCCTGAGCAAGCCTACAGACTTCAGATTATGAGAATTCCTGCTGCCAGATGATGAAGAACTGTTAAGGAATGTCTCAGCAGGGTAGTAATGAAAGCATTTCAATAATGGAGCATGTCAACACAGACCTTGAATCTGACTTATGGGAACATCTCTTGCTGCCAGCAGAATCCAGCCATGCCAGTGCACTGTTGATTGGATGATACTCAAGAGCTAATGACTTGAAGAAATGAAAAATCAGTCTGAATATAATGAAAGACCATTCATTCAGCTGAGCTTCCATTAATCCATCATTCAAAAATGTGAATAGCAGCCTCCCACTTCAACTATGACTAAATTGCACAGAAAAAGGTCAGTGCCTTAGGGAAAGCAACCAAAGGGAAAAAAAGAGGCCAGACAAGTTTTCAATTGGTAATAGTTCAGATTTATGAAGCATTATACATATTTACTTTGCAGAGATATGAGGACAAACATAACTCAAGGGTTATGAATATGAGGATAAGCATCTTTTAACTCAGGTTGTCAATCTGAATGGTTTTGATATCAGGAGCTAGATCACTTTATGAAAAAAATGAAACTTCCATTTAGGTCCAAGAATGGAACCTGCCTTAGGTCCAAGATAGGTTAAGTCTCTTTTTCTACTCAGAGAGTAGAAAGAGAGCTAGAAAGTTGCTCTTTTTCCAAACCACAGATTGTCTAGATATCAATGTCAACACGGTGTCTACACTTCAATGAAGCAATGCATTCAAGGAGAGCTCCTAGGGAGGGACATTTTGGATGACAGAAGGGCAATCTGTGCAATCTCCAGCTTCTACCTGGCCAGGAACACTTATAAGAGGTAATACACAACCATAGCCAGATATTAATATGCTGACAGGAAGAAATGCATTTCCTCCTACAGAAAAGTGAGGCCAGGAGATAAGCAAGTGGAATCCCTGGGTAAGAATGGAGATTGGTCATAATTTCTAGTGCCAAGTTTTCTATTTTCAAAACAAAGCAAGGGTTTGTCATCTGGAATATACTAATTGAAGAAGACATCCAGCAACCTCTTAATACTCACTCTCAACCTAGGCTAATGTAAATAAACAAAATTTTACACCTATCCAGAACAGACAAGGCAATTGCAAACACATAAGAGACTCTTCTTTATGTTAAAATACACCCCTTGCTCCCAATCTCTCTTTCTCTCTGTTCCTCTCTCTTCCCTGGGATTTCTTCAGTCAGGATCAAAGTGTACAACTCAACATGAACCCTCTTCCAATTCCAGGCTTCATAGTAACTTCCAGGTCTTCAGTTTCAAGCTTGCTTTCTCTCAAAAATATATTTTTCTCTTATTCAGATTACTTGAACACACTTGTGTGCTATTTAATTTGGCCAGATGGCAGATGTAAATGCTGCAATCTCTAAATGTAGCTTACTTGGTTTTCTCCAAAGCAACTGCCAAATGATGGCAAAGGAAAACACTTAATAATTCTGTCCATGTCGGTGCTGATATTTCCCATCATGTTTTTCAGTCATGAGAGCCAGGAAGGAGTCCTCCAAATTACCCTAGCCAGGTCCATAGAAGTACTGCCATTGTAGAATGAAATCCAAGTTGCAAGTAGTAGTCAAAGGACAAAACCGCTATTTCCTCCAGAGAAATTCTTACAATGAATTCCTGGAATAAGCATTGATCATCCGCAGCACAATGAGCTGAACTTTCTGGACAGTAAAGAGGAGTTTATACAAGAGCTTCCTTGCATCAGAGTCCTCCTGTAAGTCCTCCAGTGTTTAACAAGGAATTTCTAATATACAAAGCTCTGCACGGCAGCTCACAGGTTTACAGTCTATCTTGGAAACCTAATGAATGCCTGTCATCAAATTCTACCTTCTGAAAAGTACAGAAACCAACGTGGCCTGAATGCAGCATCCGAAGTTCATATATCAAAGAAAGGAATGGTGTACTCTGACAAGTCTACTTCATCTCCTTTTTGTAACATATATTTTCATCACCTGAAGTAGAGCGAGAGAAGTCCCACAGAAGAATGGAAAGCCATCACATTTTGCACAAATTAAAAAACAGTCACTTTCAAAAAAACCCCACGCTTGGACAACCTGACTTGGATGGGGACAGGATTTCTGGGCAGGTTCTATGTGGGGTCCAGTGCAGACATCTTTTAGCACACATCAGGATGGTGATCTGACTACCACTGAAACCACTGAAACCACTGGCTGCAGGCATTTAAGTGAGAGTCCTATTGGCAAAGATCAGATGGTCAGGTGCTGCTTTCACTAGAGAAAGCTGAGATAGGAGACATCATGGATTCCCTGTTTGGGCTAAGGCTGGACAGAACAAAGTCAAGTGAGTCAAAAGTCAAAGCAACAGTCTGAGAACAAAATTAAGTCTACGAAACAATTTCTGGGCTAAGCAACTTCAGAGTGGTTAGAAGAGCATGGTGAGGGGAACATAATTATAAATGCTTGCCAAAGCTTTGTGGTGGTCCAAAATGTTCTAATAATGCTGCAGCATGGTCCAAGTATCACCCAGCCTTCTCAAGGGAAGTGTGGGGATCTGGGGCCACCCCTCTTAAAGAAGCATAGAGAATAGATTAATTTCTATGTTAATATTACTTTTAGTTGATTACTAAATGCGAGAACAAGCAGGTATACACCACACACACGAGCTATTGGCAACCAAGTCAAAGGACTGCATGTCACTGCAAATGTCACTGCAATTGTCACTGCATGCCACTCCGTGCTGAAAGGCAGCTTTTGCTAGAGACTATAAACGTATTTGTCAAGATGGTAAGCCCAGAACTGAACTGAAAAAAAATCCTGAAGTAACAGCCCGCCCAGAGCACATGCCTTCAGGCGTGAGGCAGCTAATGACAGTAGATGTGCATCCTGTTTCATCCGTGTACAAGGTAATGCATCCACAAACTCTCTACAGACACTGCAAAGGGGGAATATTCAAGCCTCAGTATTATGTACAGACATCTTTTACGGAAATGTAGGCAGTAGCCTAGCATTTAGACAAATGCAATTAATAGTTCTAAACTTCACTATTTTCTGATGCAGGCTTTCATTTGCAAATGTCCAAAAATGAAACCTATCATAGAGAAGTACTCCACCAGGTTTAAATAACCTAACATATCTCCAAAGCAGGCATTGTTCCCACTTTGCAGCATTAAGAAACTGATGCGAAAGACTAATGGCCAGGGTTATCTCTACACTTTGGAATGAAGGATAAGCTAGAAGACCTTGAGCTAGCTACTTCTGAGCAGGCAAGTGCATTCACCAGGGAGAGTGCTGTACTGAAGAGTATCGCTGCACTGCTATTAGTTTTGAAGTAAACTTTGTTGCATCTAATTCAAGCACCCCTTCAGTATTACATTGCACTGCACTGGAACAAAAAAAACCAAAAGGTATACAGAAACTTTGTGTTTGCCTCTTGTGTAATTCCAGCATAGACACAGAAACTAAACAGTAAGTACACAGGTTTCATCCTGCTAGCATCTTCCGAGATCAGCAACACATTTTGGTAACTTCTACTTACTTCATAACATGGTCTGTATGGTTCAGACTGGTGGGTCACTGCTTAGGGGGTAATGAGACAGGGAATACAGGAATGAGTACCTGGGTATTGTACAAGATCTAATAGCGTATGTTTAGGAGAGGAACCAAAAACATTGAAAGGTAGTTTGGGGAAGAACACACATGGGAAAATAGGACAATAAAGGCATCAAGGGGACCAGTTCCATCTGCACAAATGGCTGATTAGTACTTGCTTGGCCAAGCCCTGTGCTTGATCGCCCCAGGCCTATTGGGACTACATGCTCAGTCTTGCTACTGGCTGGAGCTGGGGCATTGGGCTAAAAGGTTCAGTGGTCCCCAAAGCAAGATAAAGAAACAGTATTCAAAGTGGAAGAGCCAAGTACTTTCCAATAAACTTTGCTTTTACCCTCAGATTGCAGAAGCAGAAGAATGTGCAAAAGCTGAGAAAAGACAAAGACTGCTTAGGAAGAACACAATGGCACTGGGGGAAAATGCCCACGCAGCGTAGTTAGCATTTTTTTCTTCTGCTGCTCATACTCAAGACCTAAAGTGTCCTCCAGAAAGCTCAAGGAAACCCTGCTAGTAAGTCAAATTATAGGTTGTGTAAAGACACAGTTAATGAGTTCCATAGCCCAGGAGTTCAGCAAGTAATACAAAAAATCAAAAAACATCATGACTAAAACCAGCATTTGCAGTTATATTAGCCAGGATGAAGTGAGTAAAACTATGAAACACTGCCAATGGAGCAGAAGTTCAGAAGGTATTCATTCCTGTGGCTTAGTCAAATACCTCATAGCACTCATTTCACACTGTCTAGCAATACTTACTGAAGCATTTGACATTAACTAAACAGACAAGTTAATAAATTAGATAATTAGTCTCTTCTGCTGAATAGTATCTTAATATAACTCTCTGTGGATTTTTCCTACTCTGCTTAAGTAGTGCCATTCAACAGCTATAAAGTGAACGTCAAATCTCATTTGCATCAAATGTAGTAGGAATGTTGAAAGAAGAATGCAAATCAGTATATTTTTTAAGCTTACCGCACCTCTCATATCTATCACTGTAAGAAGTCTGATTCCACCTCACTGCAAGAGCTATTAAAATAGAAACCTCAGACAAGTATACCATAGCATTTTGAGGAAGGATATGACTTTCACATTATCTGATAGGTGCATAGCACTGAATGAAAAATACATTATGAAAAAAAAATCATTCAGAAACATTTACATTGAAAGATTGTACAAGTAATGTAAATTACTAATAAAAAAACTAATAAAAAAACCTAATAATGTAAAATACATCAGAAAGTTCAAGAAAATTATCAAAAACTATCCTAACCACAAAACATAATAACTTCGGATATATCTACAGTTTTTGCAGGCAACTGAGCACTGGCAGATCACACTCACCTGAAAGAAACTGCAGGCATAGTTATTACTACTTAGCAGGTAAGTATCACATGACAGATGGCTTCAGGCCTCTTTCCAGGACACTTTATGATACTAAACCCTAAGAGTGGTAAAACCTCGAAATTTAGTACAATACAACCAAAATCTCTTCTCTGTGCAGCACTGAGTAGTGAAGAAAAAAAAAGGAGAGTAGAAACAGCATGTTTCAGAAGCAGCTGTGACTGAATGAGCATCTATTCTTCATTATATGTATAACTTGTTTATGTATATTTCTGTGTGCATAGCAATAATAAAAAGAATATCAGTAACAATGTTAAATTCCCTAAAGGTCACTAATAATATTAAATTCTTTCAAAAGAAACATTTGTTTCTCCTTAAAGGTAATTTTTACCTCTTCCTCAGAAACTTTTTAATTTAAATTAATATACAAATGCAGGAATATTGATCAAGGCACATGAAGCCACTATTCACTGTTTTTAACATTAGTTCAGGTTATATTACTTACATACAGATAATGTAACCTGACATCTGCACCTATTATTCTCTGTAGCAGACAAGGTATGGCATTACACAGCTCATTATACAGAGTTTCTGCTTTTCTATCTCTAAAGCCCACTACGATTTCTATGCTACTTTTCACTCACCCAGTACCTAAATTTTCCATTGCTGACTTGTCCTTCCCATACTCATGGACAATAGATTAGTTATAAATTCTCTGTTCCAAATTTCTGCCTGCTGGTCCCAGTCTTCCACAATGTGAAACTCAGATCTAGCTTTTATTGTGAATCAGTTTCTCCTAGAGCTTCCTCTATATTCTGTTTGGGCAAGGAACAAAGGAACAGGATGGCAACACCCATTTTCTCAGACCTTCCTGTTGGCTCCCCACCAGCTCAGAGAGCTCAAGTAATGTCCTATCAGTTTGGCTCTTGGCATCTGGTAAAAGTGACTCCCAACAGAAAGAGGCACCTAAGGGATTGAAAAAGCTGCAGTTCCCCCAGGTAGTTTAGCTCAGCACCAAGCACTGGATTTTCATAGAAACCAGTGAAAAAACCACACCTGCCCCTAACGGACTTGCTCTGGGGTGAAACACGATTTTCATTTGGGAAGGTTGAACTAACCACCGTGTTCTGTGCTGTGCAGTGAAGATCCCTGGCCTCCCTCTCCAGTCATACCTACTGTGTGACTATATTACACACGCTTTGCAATGAGAAAGTAACTGTAACATTGTCATATATAAATCACAGTCTTTTACAGACATTCAAACATTCTCATTGTTTGAATGTCTACAGACTGGGTAAGGCTTATCCTGCTACACCTGATTCAGAAGAGAAATCATACCCATACATGCTCTATGTTGTCCTAATTCATCTTGATTTGAGATTTGAGTAAGGGAATTTCCAAACAGGAAAGGTTAATTCTGTATCTGTGTAAATTCTTTACTCCAGTAAAGCACTAATGGAGCACCTTTGGTATTGAGTGTTTGTGGCCAGGTTTGGCAGGACAGAGGCTGCAGGGGTGGCCTTTTTGAGAAGAGGCCAAGTGTCCATAGACAAGCAGTGGCACCTCTGGGAAAACATATTTAAGAAAGGACAAAAAAATTCCAAGCACAGAGAGGAGGAGGGGGAAAAAAGAGTGAGAAACAGTATAGGGAACTCCTAGGTCAGAGGAGAGCAGATATTCCCTGCAGCCTGTGAATGACATACATGGAGAAGAAAGGTATGAGAAGAAAGGAAGGGCAAAGAGAAAGCACTAGGCCCTGATCATAGCCTCTGAACACCCCTTTTGCACCACTTGCTTCCTCTCTGAAGGGACTTGGACTGAGTGTAACTTGCAGTGATAACAAGGGAGGAGGAGAGGAGTCTGGGAGGAGGTCAAGCTGAGCCTGGGAAAATGGGAAGGAAAGTTGTTGTTTTAATGTTTGTCTCTTTTGTTTACCACTACCCACATTAGCAAATTTTTTAACTGGGGATAAATTAAATCTTCCCCCACTTGACTCTGTTTGCCTACCATGGTAACTGGCAAGCAGTCTCCCTGTCTTTATCTCAACCTATGAACTCTTTCATTCCTGTTCTTCTTTTCTCTCCCATCCTGCTGGGGAGAGGAATGAGCAAGCAGCTAGGTGGGAGTTTGGCTGCTAGCCTATACTAAGCCACCACACCTCTCAACTAAAAACCCCCACAATCAAGTCAAAAAGCATGCAGCCAAAACTGGCCTCAGTGTTTTGTTGTTTATATTGAAATGGGTAACTAAATCCTGTTCAGATACATGGAGAAATGCTCTGCAGAAAAAGATATACTCATTTATTTGCCAGAGGATATTGTCAAAACACAGTGATTCTCCCCTCCCCAAAGGGATTTGATTAGACAATCACTCATAGAGGCTCTCTGAGAAACTATAAAACATCTGAGAAGGCACAGAATGTATTAACCCCTGTCGCTGTACAGAAAAGAGCTTTGTACACGAGGGAGTTGGAGAGAAGCCAGGGTACAAGTACTCAAATATCAGTGCGTGCTGAAAGAAGCTGTGTCTGTGAGCTTTTTCTTAACAGACAGAAAGAGAAAAGGCTTCTTACATTATTAATATGAGTGTGCACAGCAGTGATAAATCACTAAGCTGAAAAATGACAGGTTCTCAAAAACATAGAAAGAAGATTCAAGACTTGAAAGTGGTCGTGCAGAAGAGTTACAGAAAGTTTCTGGAAATCAAATATAAAGTGAACATTTGATGGATGAGTGCTAGACATTAAGCCTGAATTAATTTGGCACCATGACATTACTGGATATGCTCTGGAGGTTTGCTTCTGATAAGAGCACAATACTTACAGCAGGAAAGGAGTAAATCTTTTTAAACTACTTGAATGAGTAGGACAGAATAGATGGAAAATTTTAGTCTAGGTTGCTGAAGCTGCTGGAAAAATTTCTAGCAAGCCACACAAGCTGTTGACAGAGTTCCATAAAGACAGAGGAAAACCCTCATAACAATCTAATTTGAGGACAGAGGAAGAAAGTAGATTTGGGAGTTCAGGAGAAGGCATTTACACCTCCCAGCACAGCTCAGAGTATTAGACAGTTGGTAATTAAATAGTGGACAGTACTACATAATCAGTCCTCCAAACCACAGATGAAAATAAGAGTGAGATGCTCTGGAACTACCTAGAATCATGAGTACAGGTATTTACATGTTGCATTTCTTAGCAAAGAGCTGGCTTATAGGAGAAGAAGGGTTGTGGTGAAATCTTTGTCCCATTGAAATTCAAAGAGAAATTTCTGGGGTTTATTGTGTGACCCTGAAGAAGGTATATTAGCTAAGAATTTATAAACAACAAGTTTATACGATTATGTGCCTGTAGTGACTTTCAGGAAAATCAGCAGGATACATAACTTATCATAATGCACAAACTTGTAATATTGAAAGAGTTCACATGATTTTCATACTCACTGACAAGTACATTGCTGTGCTTTATTAGTTTTGTCCCAAAACAATGATTTTGGATTTTCTGGCCTACTAATGCCAATAAGCATCCTTACGTAACAAGTGGGGCAGATGTTCACAGAAGGCATTTCTTTACATCAAAACTTGACACTAATAACTGGTGAATTATGAAACTCTTTCACTTCAAGAGCAGAAGCCACAACCCCTGACAACAATAATCTGGACAATGGTTGTTTTCAATTTTTCTTACGGGCAAAGATTGCTCTTGTTCTCAGGTAAGATATTATTCTACCTAATTCAACCTGGCTGCCATCAAAAAGATTTAAAAAATTTTATAAAAACATGTTAATAACACCCTCAGTAAGTTCACAGACAACACCAAGCTGGGCATGAGTGTTGATCTGCTGGAGGGTAGGGGGGGCTCTGCAGAGGGATCTGGACAGGCTGGATCAATGGGCCAAGGCCAATGGTATGAGGTTCAACAAGGCCAAGTGTGTTGGGTCACAACAACCCCATGCAGTGCTGCAGGCTGGGGAACAGTGGCTGGAAAGCTGCCCTTGGACAAGGAGCTGGAGGTGCTCGTCAACTGTGACTAAACATGAGCCAGCGTGTGCCCAGATGGCCAACAAGGCCAACAGTATCCTGGCCTGCAGGCAAGCAGGACCAGGGCAGGGATTGTCCCCTTGTACTCAGCACTGCTGAGGCCACACCTCAAATCCTGTGTCCAGTTCTGGGCCCCTCACTACAAGAAAGTCATTGAGGGGCTGGAGCGAGTCCAGAGAAGGGGAGTAGAGCTGGTGAAGGGACTGGAGCACAGGTCTGATGAGGAGCAGCTGAGGGAGCTGGGGGTGTTTAGCCTGGAGAAAAGGAGGCTCATGGGAGACCTTATCACTCTCTACAACCCCCTGAAAGGAGGCTGTAGCCAGGCTGGGGTCAGTCTCTTCTCCCAGGTAACAAGGGACAGGACAAGAGCAAATTGCCTCAAGTTGCACCAGGGAAGATTCAGATTGGATATTATGAAAAATTTCATCACAGCAAGAGAGGGTAAGAATGAGAACAGGCTGCCCAGGGAATTGGTGCAGTCACCATCCGCGGAAGTGTTCAACAGCTGAACAGATGTGGCACTTCATGAGATGATTTTGTGGACATGGTGGTATAAGGTCAAAGATTGGACTTTATGATCTTGCAGGTCTTTTCCAACCCTAATGATTCTATGATTCTAGTAATTTCTTTTATACTGTTAGCTCCCAAGGTCTAACCAACTTGACCACAGCCACAAGAATGTATCAGGGTTGCTATTAAACCCATCAAATTTAGCCATACACTAAATGGTTATGAAACCAATTAACTGCTGGCCTGGATTCATTTGGTCGTACTCAAATAATTTCCTGTCAAACATCTGCAGAGGATCAAGTTATTATTCATGGTTTCGCCATAAAATTTTGCACTTATTTCTTTAATCCATTTATTTCAGACTGTTCCTTATTTCTTTGATCTGATTTCAATTTGAGGTGGAACGGTCTTTATACATTAAACTAGGAAACTTTTGGTACCATTACTGCCTGTGTATCAGTTCTGAATTCACTTCTACCCCTATACATTTCTACAACTACACATTTTTTGCTGATGCTGTTATTTTTGCCCAATGTTTTCACTTGGAATCTCACCCTACTCCCACTGAAGTCATTCATTTGGAACCTCCATCACTTTGAATAATCATCATATTGCGCAAAGCAAAGAAATATGCGATAGTTAGACTGGAGGAAAAAGGTCTGTTACTTTACAATAACATATAGCTGAGTTGGAAACAGGGCTAAACAAATTCAAGAATTTATAAAAACTAGCATAATATTTTCTTTTTTATGCTCAGGCTTGCTGATCAAGAAGTTTGTAAGTTTTGCCTTTGTTTCAAATGCATACCCCAGTTTTCAAGTAAAACCTGCCACAGTAAGTGTAAGGCAGTATCTTTTCACAAGTTCTGGATGGAGATGTATTTCGTTCTAATACAAACTGCCCTGATACAACTGACAAAGTTCAAGTGAGTAAAACTGGTGCAGGGAGGAGGAAGGTGACTAAGCTAAAGACTTCAAGAGTAAACATGAATCCTAAAAAGAGAGAGACTGCAGATCCAAGCTCCTCTCACCAATTGTATTTTTGCCCTTACTCCATGACAAAAGGATAAATTCTCTCCTGTAGTCTGGCAGACACTTTCCTCTGTCTGCATTTAATCAACTTTTTCCAAGTACAGGCCCAGTTTTCCCTCCTTCAACTTTTATCACTTGTCCTTCATTAAGAAAGCAATCACATTTTCCTTCTCTAGTTCTGTCATTTCTTCCAACTCAGCCTTTCTCTAGACACGATGCAGGAAAGATCACCTATCCACTACCCTGTCATGTGCTAGCAGGTACAACTTGTCTCTTTAGTGTTGCAAACACTAACATTCTTCCAATGAACCCACTGGAATTCCAGGGTGCTTTTGTTTGAGAAATGCTGTATGGAAACAAACTTGCATAGTGTTAATAAATACAACATGACACAACCATGTGTGGTAAGAATAAAAATCCACCGAAGAAAAATTCGCATGGGCTTCAAGAAGCTTTGGGTGAGGTCTTTGATACTTGCATCGCTGGAGACAGATTTAAATGGAAGGGGAAAATGGGATCCTTGAAACTGTCCAGCTTATTCACAGAGAGACTATTTAAGGTCATTCCAAGCTCTTCTTGTCTGTGCTTGTTCTGTATACCATAAATAACCACTGAAGGGAATAATCACTGTTGGGGTTACTTCATAAAGAAGATGCTATTCAAATTTTAGAATAACAGGAAATAGAGCTGTATATTAAGCTTGAAACAGATTTTCATCCATACTAGACAAACTTCTCATGGCAAGCAGTATCACATTTCACCAGAAGATTGGCTCCTTGCAATGGGACTGAATTAACTCCTTTTTTTCCCCCCTACCTCTAAGTGTTTCAAATGTTTTCATATATACAGCCTAACTAGGATAGACTTATCAAGTTATTATACAATATTATACAATGGCTAATTATACAATAGTATCAATTTGACGTTAGGTGGGAATTAATTCTGCCAGTCTGTCTCACAGCCAATATAGTATGAAGTTATTATGTACACACACACCCCCACACAATTCTTTCACTAGCTAACTCAAAGTACACCCAGTGGGGAAGTACAAGCAGTTTTTAATAATTTTAATATTATTTAAAATGACTTTTTAATAATTTTCATCTATTCATGGTGGTATTTAGAATTTATAAAAAAGCAAAGCAAAGCATAGAACTAAAAACAATACCTCTGTAGCAACTCTCCAATATTACTGAAAATACTGGTTTTCCCTTCTATTTAATTTAACACTGGGAACCAGACTTAAAGTACTGACTTAAAGAAAATCTCTAAAACAACCAAGTTAAATAAATAAGCTGATTATTTTCAGAATATCACATAAGTCACATGCGTTATGATCTGACCTTCTGGAGCTGGTTTACTCGCATTTGTTTTTTCTGGATCCTTCACCTTGGATTTACTTGTGTCTTTTCTTCTCTCTATATCTTTAACTGTAAAGTAAGGGGGGAAAAATCAATTAATCTAGAAACAATGCAGTTAGTAGCATATAATTTTCTTCTTCCTGATAAAGTAGTTGCACACAGCATCTGAAGATACGCTTAGGTAATGAGTGACTGTTTCTGGGTTTTCTCTCCCTCCCTTTGACTTTACTATTTTTATGGACCTTTCCCCATTCTATCATCATTAAAGTTCTCAAAACTCTCTTCACACAGGAGAGTCCAAATAGTGACATCAGCACCTAAGCCCATGCAGACAAGATCCCACACTGGAAATACAGTCCAGAAAATTGGCAAATCTAGCTGGGGAAAGTCCAGCACTGAAAAGTCCCACTCCAAGTCAGTCAACACAAAAGCACATCAGCCAGCTGTTACTATCCTCTTTACAGAATCAGCTTAGATCCCATGCCCTGTATTCAGGGCACCAAATACTGCCATGAGTTCAAGGCTGCTCCAGAGCTGAGACAGTTTCCTGTTCCACAAGTGGGTGGGATATCTCCCTTACTATGTCCCAGATCTCTCACAACAGCCAAGCAGAACCCAATTTGGTTAGCAATTCCTATATTACATTAGTAGCCAGTATTGCTCTACTAACAGTCTGAAAGGTTCTGACAAAATCATTGCTAAAGTCACATATTGGGAAGAAAAACCCCTTCCAGAATTTCCTTAGAATGGTAATTGGTATCCATACTCCAGCTGTCTGCAACAGCCAGGAAAAGCTTAAAACAATGAAACGGAGAATATCTTCCACAGAAAATAAAATTCTACCATAATTACACTTTTTATTTTATGTAAAATTGGATTATGACTGACATTCATCCAAGCAGGAACTGAGCCTCAGCCAGGACCAAAGTCTCTCTGTGCTACATCATTCAAAAAAACACTGTGAGGGCATGAAAGGAGGTTATCTGTCTCTTGACTATGCAAGAGAGACAGTACAAACATTCTGTTGTGCATTAGTGGAACCAAAGTCAAATGGATTTCACCAATTTACCCAACAGTATGTGGAATATCTGAATCAACCAGGAGTGCTCCAAGTTCCAATCCAAAATCAATCACAAGACTAAGTTCTAAGGAAGACAGTGAACCACTGCCAAACACCTGAATGTGATCTTCTCAGTATGACAACCTTTTGCAGAACCTACAGTGCTCACACTCCAGGTACAGAGGTGAGAATTAAAACCCTGAAGTTTTGACTCCTCTTCTTATTAATACAGCATGTGTGACTGTGTATCACTTCTGCCTTTAGCAAACAATTGTGAAACTGATTCAGGAGCAAATTCAAGTCCACAAGCTTGCTGGGGATTCAGTTTTTACCAAGGCAGATCTTGGTTATTAGCTGGGTTATAGATAATGCCACAATGACACCAGGTCTTAATTGGAAGTCTGGGTTTAATCCTTAAGTGAACAAGACTCTGACTAAGTCAAACGAGAGGTAAAATACCAGAATAATATCAGCCAAAAAGGATGCTGTTGCTTATCCTTCTAGGAGCATTCCTTTGAGAAAAGGCCAAGAGCAAGGTCAAGAGCTGGCCTCCTCTAATGCTAGTGCTATTGAGAGGCTAGTCTCCAGAAAAATGGTACAAAAGTCTGAAAATGTTCAAAGGAGACAAGTTGGTCACATCCTGACAGATTTCTGGATTTGGGAACTATCAAAATTCTAACCACAAAGAAAGAAAAACCAAGACACCAGTTTTACTCAAATATTTACACAGACAAATATTTTATCTAACACGTGTTTTTACATCTGCATTTTCAAAGGAAAAGAATCCCCATTGATCTTAGTTCATTAAACACTAGTACTAGAATAAGAATGTATAGCTGGCTATATAAAGAGAAATACTCTTTTGACAATAAAATTTTATTGTAAGCTTGAGAATTCTTAGTACATCAGTTACAACTCAACAGCATTAAAACCATACTTCCAATGCACTAAACCAGATGATATTCTCAAAACTCTTTATATATTTGACCTTTTTTCATCTCAAGAATTAGTGGCCACATGTCAGAGAACAGGAAAAAAAACTTAGGAGAGCAAAAAAAGGATTTGTATATATACTATATCTGGTTTTACTCATGCAAGGCATCATGTTTTTAAATGAAACTCCAGCCTTAAGTACATGTTTTCACGTGCAGCAAAGAGAATATACTAAATAGAACACAATCCCCATATTTTTAAATCAAGTTGCCAGCTCTACTTTTCCTAAAGGCCATTTAAAATACAGCTACACCTACTATTATAGAATTTACTGTAGCCTTCTGTGGGCTTCTCTTTAGTGCTAAAGTAATCTGTGGTTTTGTGGGTTTCCTACCCAGGACAGAACTTAAGGCAGTAAATACACAGTTGTGGTGATGAAAAGCTAAAAGGACTTTGATACACACCACATCAAGTATTCAGAATATTTTGTTTTGTGCTGGTTTTAAGAGAAAGGTGATTTAGCAATGACAGTGAGAAAAGTTCAGTGTCAGGGAATTCAGTTTGCTTTCAGCTGTACTCCTACACTGCCACATTATTGTATTTATCAACCAAATCTCCACTAATCATATTTAACATGTTTAGCATTAAGATCAAGATAAATCAGATAAGACATATATATATATATATCACTATGATATAGATGTTAAGACCATATCTTGATCATATAAAAAATTAAATTTGTAAATATATTTGACCGCTGAAGACCAATAAGAAATCAACCTTTCTAGCAACTAGTTGCCAGTTGGCACAGCTGTAATATTGTTCTAATAAAAAGGAAATATTTCAAGTATCAGAATATAGAAATTTCTTTCCACTCTCTGAAGATTCTTTCCATGAAATAACCAGCTAATTTCCTAATGAAATGAGGAAGAAAGGGATGCCAATCCAATGGAAACAAAGACAGCCCAATGCAAGAATGTACTACGCAATCAATTCAAGCCTCCACCTGTACTTATACCAGTTAAAATACATGGCTTTGATTTTCCTTCCACCACAGAAAAAACTGTTTTTCCATCATCCCCCTTTGTGTAAGACATGTTATTGTTTCAAAAGTTACATTAAATATCTGATAAAATGTGTGTGTCAGCCATAAAGAGACACGTACTTCTGAACTGGCCTTGTGCTGGCTTACTCTCCTTGTCTTCACTGAATGCAATGATCTGAAGGGCATAATTTTGATCTGGAATGAGACCTTGAATAATTGCTTTGGTTGCAGTATTTTGAAGAATTAATTGATTCGTTTTTCCACCTACAGGAGAAAAGACAAAAAAAAAATCCAACAAATACATAACTTTGTTTGCTTTTCTTATAGCACAGTAAACGTAAATAAATTAAACATAAAATTAAAGTAAACTACTTAAAAATACCATAACCTCTACCATGACCTAAGTATTCCCACTTTTTCCACTTTTGGAAATACCCATACAGCCAGACCAGAGACCATCCCAGAAAAGCAACAAGCTGGGCAGACTAACCAGTTTTCTTAAACAGAAACACTCTTAAGATCAGAATTTGTATCTGGGCCTCATGAAACAGCCATGGTGTCCAGCAAAATCATTAAGTAAGAAAAAAAGACATATTTTACAAAAATCTGTCAAGTTTGGTAACATCAAACCAACAGGCTTTTGCTCTCTGACTGGCTGCCAGTTTCGATCCTGCCATACCCACATCACCTCTGAACACTCTCTTTGCCAACTTTCTTTGGGCAAGGAAATTCTCATGTATAAATACAAATATTGAACATTTCTATGACTATTTATATATAAAGACTGCATACAAATATGTACAAAGACGTATTTTAGCTGTATGTTAAAACTGTTTCTGTAGTTAAATTTAATTTTAAATGTATAGAAGTAGGACCTCTATAGCTCTACACAGCCACTTTGTGGTCTACTTTTTCAAGTTTTCATTCAAAAAATTTTTAAAGATTGCTTTTTTTTTTTTAGTTCTTTTTGATCTTTTCTGGAGAGCTCACTAAGGGATAAGGGACAGGGAGATCCACCTTAACAGCTTGACTGAATTAGGATTCCAATGCTTTCCCTTGAACACTTCCTAGACTTCCTTACACCCTACTGGAAAAAAGGTAAAGACAGATGATCAGTGACAATTCCCAAAGACTACACATGAAGCATAACCAGCATTGACCCACTTCTGCCACCTTAAGCATTCGATTCCCATTTTCTGTGCCTGACAACCCTCTAGTGAAATCAATCTCTCTTCTGTTGACCAGCCAATACTTCATTATCCAAAGCATGCTCACAGTTTCTTCATCTTGGAGGATGACACTACACTCTGAAAATCTTTTAAGCCTTAGAAACACAGTTCTTTCACCTTAAAAGAGAATACACAGATTTTACCTGAACTTGGAGTGACAAGAAGTTTATATCCAGTGAATTGCCCCTTGGGGGCTTTCCAAGAGATCTGTACACTGTCAGGACTCACTACATTATATCTTAGTCTTGTTGGTGGGGACACTGCAAGTTTGGAAAGAAAACAACATTTCAAATTCAAATAAAAGTAACCCATTTTAAACAAACAAAAATAAACACATATAGGAAGACAACACAAAATTTTAATGGTAAAGGATGCGAGTTATTTAAAATGTCACATACATGAGTTTATTAGTTTGTAAAAGGACATCCCCAGGTGCACTACTTCCCTCAGACAGACCTTTTATTTATCTCTTTACAAAACAAACTAAACAACCTAACAGCAGAGGACAGAAAGACAAACAATGTTAGATGTTAAGACACTAGTTTAGCAGGCAAAGCTGGTAATAAAAATGCTCTTTGTTAATATATGGGAATTTAAATTGCTCTCTTGCTTACACTGAAAATATGCATGATCTACACTCCTCTATCTCTCATCACTGTGGGCATTTCCCCATATTTAATGTCACCCAGGGCCAAATTTTCAAATCCTTGTGAGGAGAGAATAACCAAGAGAAAAGACAGGCATGCACAAAGCAAAGGGAACATCAGCTGCCCAATTTGCAAATTTTGGCTTAGGCAGCACAAAGCCTGGCAGCTGCAAACACTGCTTCAGTCTCATCAAGACCAGCAGGCATGCACGGGCAAGTCAAGACTTAGACAGGGGAAATCTGGATGGTAAGTAAAATTTGGCTTCTATTTATATTGTGCCATCACCTAGGTTTCTGGGTTTTAACTGAAGCAGCAGGTGAAATAAATAAAAGCATGAAATGACTGAGAAAGAGATGATAATCAGGGAAGCAACTCACACAAAAACAAATGGAAAAACTGCCCCATGTTGTTACCATAATATTAGCAACTTTGTATCTCTGCACATAAACTAGTTTTTCACAGTTTTGCATCCGACTGCTCAGTCAAACTCCACTGATGCTGGACCATACTCTATAAAACCTGCTCTGCTTCAGGGAGGCACATCCCTTCTTCACTGAAGAACTGCAGCAGAGCAGCTGGCAGTGCAGTCTGGGCTATCCAAGGCTGTTGACAAGGGGAAATCTTCATATATTTGAATATAATTTGGCTCACAGAGAAAAAAGTGATCTACAGGGAAAGGCAGCTGGGGAAGCTACCCAGAGGTTGAATAACAGAAGGGCTAGAAAACTTTAAACACCTCCAGCCTTACTCCTCCTCTTCCCATTGCCTCCACAGCCCCCTGAACAGTCTCCTTCATTTTCCAAACCCTTGGTGCCTCTGCCACTACATCCTTAAGGTTTCTTTTAGTAAGTCTAAGAAATCAGGGAAATTATTGGAAGCAGGTAAGTGGCAATTTCTTTTCCCCAGGGCTAAGATTGCTCTTAATTGACTATGCTCACACCCACAGTTTGTTGGTCCTTTAGGTATAATAAACCAACAGTCTCATGATATTTCTGAGATTTAAGGATTACAGCTCATGGAGCATCTGAGTCAATAGGCAGAATGTGCTGGCCAACAATCTCTGGCCTCTCCATTTGACCTGCTACAGCCAATGCAGCTCTGGCACCAGCAGCAGCCAAAGACCTGTACTGAACCGATTACTTTTTCCTACATGCTACTTTTTCCAGCAGCTTGGGGGAAGAAAGAAGGAACGAGGCAGGCTGTAGTTTTTTTGAGATTTGGGGGTGCATGTTTTTTCATGTCATCTACTATTAAATACATTTTGGATCTTAGAAGTAATAATCTGGAGGTTTAATACAAGAGATGTATTCCCTTCCATCCAGCCTCTCATTCGGCAAGCGCCAAGTTTTGTCAGACCAAGAGCAGGCTCTGCAGTTCTCTTCCTTGAGGGACTTAACACCAGAACATAGAAGAGAGAGTACATATCAAGAACAGCTTGGCAACACCTCTGCATTCTCAAAGACTTCAGAGAACAAGCTCAAGAGGACAGGCAAGGGGACAGAAGGAGCAGGCAGCACATGAACTCCACACATTCAAAGCTGTTCTGATTTGCAGCACTGGGCTTACACCCAACCCGTGCATTTCCTCAGTTGCTGGGCACAATCTTGTCAGACCTGATCTTCAGTCTGCCTGTCACCTCCATGGAGTTTAGAAAGAAAGAGGCTGTCAGCAAGAGCGTATGCAGGAATCACTGCAAATACAACACTGGTTCTTTGAAAATTTGGCCCTCCTACTGCAAAATGTTTTGCTAGGCAGGTTTCTGCAAGAACATTCAGCATGCTATAATTGTAAAAACATGATAGAGACTATGGCAAAAAGTTTTTAAAGCCAAGCAGACTGTAATTATGGATTAAAGCTTTTAATTCATTCTCAAGATTCATTGTGTCTTTTGAGCTATACATAAATCACAATAAATTGGGGCTGAATGAACAAGAGTGACAAATCATACCTAGAAGTTTGCAAAAATACAATTTATTTTATTATTTTACCTCAGGAATAGAAAATAAACTTTTAAATAATGACTGTATGCAAGTGCGAAAATGCTGCAGATTTTACTGGGATTAAGTGGTAAATTTGTATGGGGATTAAGAAGCAGAGCAGAGAGCAACAAAGAAACACCAAGGACTGACAAAAAACCACCCCAATCATGTCTTAGAATTTCAGAGTTCATTTTCTCTGCCATCTTCTTCCTTCCCCATCATTTCTTTCCATCCTACTTTCAACTTGACAGTTTATGAAAGCACCTTCTAACAAAGAAGCATAGTTCTGGCCTAATTGCTATTAGCCATCACCAAAACAGGTAAATATTTGATCCCTTAAACAATCACAGATCTTACAAGCAAAGAAGGACACAATCACCAGAAGTTTTTTTGTATACTACAGAGTTACAATGTGAAAGACTAGAAAAGTTGTGCCAGAATAGTCTTTACATAACTGGTTCATTTTCACTGGGTACTTTTTGTATCAAAGGCAGCAGTGCAGCGGAAAGGACGTTCCCACACAGCAATAAACCATAAGAAAGAAAATAATTATTCACTAGACAGATAATTGACTGTGTCTTAGTTGTGCAAAGACTAATGTTCTGGCATAGAAAAGTACATATAGCTAAGGAAGTTAAAAATCTAACACTCAAACAGACAACAAAATATTGATGGGAATTACTATGCATTCACCAACCTGAAGAGGATATCTTTATTTCTTTGGACCTTTATTGTCTGTGGAAAAAAATCTCACTTCTTGCAGAAAGGGAAAAAAATTAATCCAAGCTGAGTCAGTTAACTGATAAAAATCAGTAGCTAGATCTCATTAAGTGGTTTTACAGGAATGCAAAGAGAATGGCTGTCAGCAACATTAGAGCAGTCACCCAAAAGAAAACTGACAAGTTCAAGGCTTTGGTTTGTGCCACCAGGTAAATAAGCACTCCAAACACATAACTCCTATGAACAACTAGGGAAAGAATGCTTTCAACTCTTACGGGAAAGGAAAAATACAATAAATTGCTTATGGACAATTCTCCAAGACATCCAATAGTCCGAGTTTGGATACTAACTAAATATTGTGGCTTCCAATTTACTGTTGTCGTAAGAATTGAACAACTTAAAAATTGCAATTACTTTGCAATTACAGTAGTAATACATGAAAATCATTGCTACATAAAGAAAAGTTTCTGTCTTTAAATACAGAAAAAGTCTCAAGGCAAGTTACTTCATGAATAAATCAAAAATTCCCAAGTGTTTTTCTTGCCCATCTCTATTTTCATGTACTATATAAGAACATAAGTAGACAAAAGATGTTATTTATACATTATATTGAATGGGGAAGAAACAGCAGTGCTGAAAAAATAATCGTTGTTGAGTAAAAACCAAACAGCACTATGTGGTTTATAAGGCAATAGGGCAAAAAATGAGACTGAATCACACAGCTTCTCTGAAAGGATAATTTGTAGCTTCAGGCACGTTGGCTTCAGTCTCACAACCATATTCTCCTTTCCAAGAAGTCACATTACACACATTTACCTGAGCATCTTTGCCAAAGGAAGGAAACACAAGCTGGAACTAATACCAGCTCTTCCTACACCTTGGCAGAGTGTAGTTCCTTAAAACAGACAAACAAACTGTATTAAATTGTTAATTGCTAGACAACTGCATGAAGAGCTTACTGCAAGAGGTGGCAACCTTGAGAAAAGAACGAATTGGAGAAACATCTTATTACTTTAAGTACACCAAGAGATTTTTTTTCCTGTGAGCATGGAATAGAGACTTCATATCACCTCATTCAATAGAATAACAGTCATGTTGGGCCACGGAAACAGTCCACTTAGCTTAGTATCACACTGCTGACAGCATTTCATAGCTGATGCTTGTTGGAAGAACCTAATAACAAGGGAAGTATTGTTCTTTATCCATCAAGAATAAATTCACCAACTCTAACTTCTGCTGGTGTGATTACTGTGGAAAAGAAACTCTCTCTAACCTTCATTTCATTGTATTGATATTAAAGGGAGAAAACTCCAACTATAACTGATTGAATCAAAGTTTAAAAAAAAGCAGAGAAGAACACAGTTTTCCAACATCCAGGAATTTTGCAAAACTTTCTGGAGATGGATCGCAATCCCCAGTCCTGTTTTGCAGATCTTAACCATATGTATTAGGACTGAAATACAGAGAAAGGACTAACCATATGCTTTGCTTTATTGGCTCATTAAGTCACAAACATTCTGGACTTCATTTCTGACCAGAATTGATGCACTGAACATTGGGAACATACATTTTTTGATTCACCTCACATCGCCAACATCATATATTGCAGCTTACACGTGTCCCTAAGTTCTGGGAGAGGCTTGTAAAATGCTCACAGATTTCCAAACATCCAAGATGGTATGCTTCCCCAGCACTCAAGTGCCACGCAGACTGGACAACACTGCTACTTGCATTATCAGGATTTTAAAAGCCTCACGTTGCCAATAGTCTCTGAATATGTTCATGAATAATGCATTATACAAAACACTTTAGAAGACCCCAGGATCCAATTCTGCTCCTGGTTATGCCCATGCAGTCTCATATCAAAGGGATTACATAAATCTGAGGTTGAGAGAAATGCCTTTCTTTAGAAATCATAAAAACTCATTGGTATTCATCCTCCCTCCTTCCCCAAGCAATAGGATAAATTTTCTCTAGCAGTCAAGCCACTGTCAGTACAATCCAACAAGTATGTAAGCCTAACAATCCCAGCAGTATCCTTTAACACTCACAAAGGAGATTTTCATTTTAAAAGCTGCAGAAGTAGTCTGTGACATTTAACAGATCTGTGCAATATGGAATGATATAAGCACTACAACAGCTACTGTTCCAAAAGAGAAAAAAATACATACTCCATACAAGCTTAATACCATATCTGAGCCTTCAAACTTACTTGATTACACAGAGGACAGTAAGAGCAATTTCTGATAAGTGCTTTCATGTAAATAGGAGTAAAAAAAATGTTGCATATAACTCATTTTGAGACACACGAATTTGCACAAATATTTATGCTATTTGAGATATTGGGTTCAAAGAGCACACATGAAGATACAATTCTACTCCCACCTGCTCCCCAAGATCAGCAGCAAAATTCCTGCTTCATTTCAGTAGTAATGGATTCACATCCTACTAAGATGTGAACACTTGCACTTGGAATAAAAAGTCTATTTCTGCACATCAGAGTGAAAAGCTCCATCTTATTTATGATTTACCTTGGCCCTGGACATCACTGATGAAAAAAGCTGTGACAGCTAGAAAAGCCAAGAGAAAACAGCTCTGTATCTCATATCGACAAAGCATCTTCTTCCCCTCGATACACACAGTATCAGCAGGTCTGAAAACACATGGAACAAAAAGAATTACTAAACAGGCAAAGAGAAGGCATCCACTTTAATGAAAATTGTGGGGAAAATCTGGATTCGATCAAAACAAATAAAAAAACCTTAAGCAAATAAAGCAAACAAACAAAAAGGAATTCACCACAGACATCAGTGGAAACAAAATTTCCTGGCAGCAGTTTTATGTCCAAAGCACATTTTACCTGAAAGGGACAAAGAACCCCACTTGGGCTACTCAGCAGTTTTGAAAACTTCGCCCATCTAAAAAGAAATTCTATATTCTTTACTAATCATACACAAGCATTGGAAATAGAGTAAGCTGTAGATAACAAAGTACAACATTTATCTCTATACAACCCAGTTTTGTAAGAACCTTACCAAGATACCTGTGGCAAAGAACTCTGAAACTTATTAAAAAAGGTAGAACTTAGTTCTGAAGGAACTCAAGTCCTCTTCTCATTGTCCTCTACAGCCTACTCTCTTTTTCCTTTTTCTACCTTATTCAGCTTATCCTGTGTTCTCTGTTGGACTATCTGCACTTACAGTAGGTAATATCATGGTCAAAACCATTTACACTAACTTAACCAGTTAGGAAAAAACAACCCTTAAGAATGCAGCAGTACATGAATACTAGAAGTCCTCCTAGGTGAATTAGCTGGTTTACAATTCTGGTGCCAAAGAGCAAGTTCCAGAATGGGTAATTTATCTGTCCATAGAAGTTGGCTTAAAAACAGTACCAATTTCATCATCTGAACATGTATTTTAACACTTTCCAGTAGACTTCAAGTTATACAGCAGTATCTCTCAAGATACATCAACATGTGCCTAGCACCATACTTAGAAACATTTGTCTTTCACTCAACTTCACTCAACTGCACTAGTTTTAGCCAATTTTCTGGGCCAAGAAGAAGATTTTTTTGCTGTCCACTCCTGTTAAAATTCTACAGGAGAAACAAATTAAGATAATTAATAGTAGAGTTCTTGCTGTCAGCAAAGAGCATCTGAAGGTTTACTTAAGTTTTGGTTTATGTATTTCCATTTTTCAGGTTTCTCCCATTTACCTCCTGTGTCCTTTTCTCTAATATTCCTGACGTACCATCACTGCTCTAGCTTTCCATGTTTTCCTTGTCTTGAAGGCACAAAGCAACTGGTTCATCCACTATCTAATATAAAACGCAGACTGAAGTACCTCAATCGTTATTAAACAGAAGAAGATAAGACCTACATCCCCTTCTCTCTTTGAGTATTTGCAACCTACTATAGTTATCTGAGGACTTGGTAGGTCTACTGTCACAAATCCCAGTCATGGATGCTTGATACAACTCCTAGAAAGATATGTGGGGATTACACATTGTAAATTCCATCTCCACAGGAGGTTATCAAAGTTTCAACCAAATTATCAACAAATTTCACATTACTTAAACATATATTTGGAATCCATCTCTTACAGTATAAATCACTCAAGACAGAGGCAAATACCTAGATCCCAAAACAAATATGTGCACCAGGAACTTATATATTGCTACGCAGAGTTCTTAGACCCATCCTCCAGACAGAATTCAGAAACCAGTGGAAAGTTCCCAGGTTTCCTACTACATGAACCAAAGGACACCCAAGGACCACAATCACCAGCTGCCTAGTGACAGGCAATAGGAGGAACCAAGAGTATCTCAAAACAGGCTGAAATCCACCTCAACATTTATCTCATGTTAGGTACTGATGCTTCTCCCCTCACTCAGGAATACAACCTGGATCAAGTAAACACAGACTCTTCAAACGACAGCAAACAACTCATTCTTCCAGGCAGTTACCACTGATAATGCGTGATTTCCATCCATAATAACCCAGACATTAAAATATTCACTCACAGTGGTGGCTCAATTCCCCATCTGCTACATTTGATATAAACCCTCCTCCAAAGAAAGAGCTATAAATACTAATGGACCGGTAATCCTGTGATAGAAACATTCTCTACTGCTGCTTTTAGAGAAAAGCCAGAAAAATAAGATTTATTGGAATAGACACAACTGGTGCTGGATCAACTACACGCAAGTTCACCTCTGCAATGATCTGCACGTCAGGGTTCACTTAACCAGGAAAGGAAACCCCCCCTCTGCAGCCACCTTGTGGCTGACATCGTCTGGGACTAAAAACAAATATCCTATTCCTTTTTATATATTTAACCTTTTAGTAAGTATGTGGTAAATGAGTTATCTGCCAGACTAGCGCTGGGAGCAGACACCAAGCCCTCGCAAGTCAAGAAGCCTGCCATGGGGTGAGCCCGGCTCCGCACAGCATCTCTCCCAGCTGGGCTCCAGTACTTCTGGCACAGGCCTGGAAACAGGGCACCCTCTTCCGAGGGAAGGACGCGCCCTCGAGAGCTCCCAGGGGGACAAATGCGGCACGCACCCTCCGCACTGCCCCGGCTCCGCGCGTCCAGCCCAGGGGAGGAGGCTGAGCCGCCTCCGCGCAGCCCTGGCTCTCCGCCTGGGGACGGGCAGGTCAGTCGGGGTTTTTCCCCTATCTCGGTGTCTCGCTGCGGAGCGGCGTGGCCCCGCTGCCCGGGAACACGCTCACGTTCCTTGGGTCGACGTCCCGCTGGGCAAAGCCGGAGTGCGACCTGCCCCGGCCCCGGAGACGGGAAGGAGGCGGAGGAGATCGGGGCCGCGCTCTCCCGCTCGCCTCTCCACAGCCCCGCAGCGCGGCCCCAGCCTGGCCCGGGGGGCCGCGGCTCACAGGCTCTGCTCCTGACCCCCGACTCCTCTTCGGGGGCCCCCCACCACCAGCACCCACCCGTGTGAAACCGAGTGCCCCCTGCCCCAGGTCAAGGGAGGGAGAGCGGGGAGCTCGCTGTCTCCGCGGAGCTGAGGCGGGGAACGGGCCCCGTAAGAGCCGGGGGCTGCCGGCACGGAGCGGGGACGCGCTCGCCGGCCCGGGCAGCCCCACGAAGAAGGCACCGTGCGGAGCCGGGGCGGAGCGACTGCCCTGACACAGCGCGGCACCGAGCGAGGGAGGGAGGGAGGAGGCATCCGCGGCGAAACGCGGGCAGCAGCCAGAGCCTCCACCCCACCAACAGTGAGACCGATTGGGTTTTAATTACTATCAGTTTTAAAAGTAAGGCCTTTGCAAGAGTTTCTAAAGGGGTTTCCCCGTCCTAGCCCGAGATCGCCACCTTCCACTCCTCCACCTCCTCCTCCATCGCCCCATTCTCCCTCTGGGGCCCCGCTCCTGCCGCCGCGGAGGTGACCGGGCAGGTGGGTGGGAAGCGCTCCGCTGCTACCCCGACCCCTGCCCGCCCCGCCCCAGCCCTCCAGGGAGACGAAACAGAGCGCACACCGACCTGTGCGGACATCAGCCGGGGAGCGGCCGGCGGGGAGCGGCCGCTCGTTTTCACGCGGGGCTGCGGGTGCTAAGCCGGCTGCGGGAGAGCCGCTTCCCTC
Source organism: Corvus cornix cornix (assembly GCF_000738735.6). Classification (NCBI taxonomy): domain Eukaryota; kingdom Metazoa; phylum Chordata; class Aves; order Passeriformes; family Corvidae; genus Corvus; species Corvus cornix. The sequence goes on along the minus strand of NC_046333.1, from coordinate 141,367,042 downwards.
CCCACTGGCTGCTCCGCATCTGATAAGGCGAAAGGGTAGCGAAAGGAGGCGGGCAATTATAGAGCAGAAGGTGGAAGGGGGGGGGGGGGAGGGAAGATGCATAAACGATGCCTGAGATCCCACCCTCCGCCCCCGAGCCCGACCCCCGCGGCGGGGGCGCGGCCAGGTACGCGGGAGGCAGGGCCGGGGGGCGCGGGCAGCATTCCATGGGCAGGTGCTGGTCTTGCCAGTGTCCTCGGTCCTCTGGGTTTGCTACCTGTTAACTGATTTTCCTCTCTCCCAAGTTTCTCATTCACTTCGTTTATAAATGATTTAGAAGTTGTAGACTCCTCAGTACGGCTTGGAATGCAAGTATTCCCCACGCCAGCTATTGAGATGTGTGGATTAGTGACTCATTGGGGAAATATTTATACGTGTTCCAATACTTGTCTGGCTTAGTATAAACCTTGATTAAAAGTGTTGTAGTACATATGTACATTTTTTGCCATACGGATAGACACTGCAATGGTACATGGAATGGCAGAATCTATATTCTATATTTCCATAGAAATATGAGTTGCCCTGTGGTATATCCTACTGAATTTGCAATTAAGGCTACTATTCACAAAGTTTGTAATCCTGAGAATTTAAGAGGTGAATGAAAATATTCATTACAACATGCCTGGTCATCTGTGTAAAATTACAAATGAAATCACTGAAGGACTGAAGTTAAGAAACAGGCGTAGGTGATACAGAGATGTGCATACTTTCTTAATGTAAGTAGGAGCCCCTTCTAGGGAAGGAGAAGGCAGTGAGTCACAAGGAGATGACTAAGTGTAAAGTAGGACCTTCTGTTGCTGAGTAGGATCCCCAGTCCTGCGGATTCTTGTCCAAATTCATAGTTCATGGATATCTTTCCAGTTAAACTGCAGAAGTGTTTGAGCTTTAAAGAAACTCTTTAAGTCTAGTCGTTTTCTATAGCAAAGGTTCAAAAGCATTCTTAGGTATAAAAAGCATCTACCAGATTCTTAGATCCTGTCATCGGCAGTTTTTCTATTACACTGCCAGCTGTGTGCAATGGCCAACACGCATACCAGTCAGGAAGAATAGCTTTCAAGATAACAATTCCTCTGAAGCAAAAAGATGTTCAGCTCATTGATGTTAAATATGACACAGTTTGTACCTCTTTCAGTCCCTAATTTATGTATTTAGCTAAACAGTAATACCCAGAAGAACAGGAAACAGATCATAGAATCATAGAATATGCTGAGTTGGAAGGGGCCCATCAGGATCATCAAGTCCATCTCCTGGCCCTGTGCAGGACTCCTCAAGAATCACACCGAGTGCCCGAGAGTGTTGTCCAAATGCTTCTTGAACTCTTTCAGGCTTGGTGCTGTGATGACTTCCTTGGGGAGCCTCTTCCAGTTTTCAAACACCCTCTGGGTAAAAAACCTTTTCCTGATATCCAACCTAAACCTCTCGTGACTCAGCTCCAGGCCATTCCCTTGGGTCCTGTCTGGTCACAAGAGTGAAAACATCATTACTTGATCCACTACTTAGCTTCACAAGGAAGTTTTAACTGCAGTGAGGTATCCCCTCAGTCTCTTTTTCTCCAGACAGAAAAAACCAAGTGACCTCAACTGCTCCTCTTATGACTTCCCCTCCAGACCCTTCACCATCCTCATGGCTCTCCTTTATGACACTCTCTAATAGCTTAATATCTTTTTTATATTGTATCACCCAAAACTGTACCCAGAACTCGAGGTGAGGCCATCCCAGTGCAGAGCAGAGAGGGACAATCCCCTCTCTTGCCCAGCTGGCGATGCTGTGCCTGATGCCTCCCAGGTCAGGGTTGGCCCTCCTGGCTGCCAGGACACTGCTGACTCATGTTCAACTTTCCACTGACCAGGACCCCCAGGTCCCTTTCCACAGCTCTGCTCCAGCCCCTCATACCCCAGGCTATACATACAGCCAGGGCTGTCCCATCCCAGGTGGAGAATCCGGCACTTGCCCTTGTTAGACTTTACACAGTTGGTGACTTCCCAGTCCTCTGTTTTGTCTCTCTGCAGGGCCTCTCTGCCCTCAAGGGAGCCGACGGCTCCTCACGATTCAGTGTCTTCAGAAAACTTACTGAATATTCCCTCAAGTGCTGCATCCAGGTCATTAATGATGATGTTGAAGAGAACTGGGCCAAGGATGGAGCCCCATGGAACACCACGAGTGACAGGTCACCAGTCTGATGTCACCCTATAATTCTTTTTGCCTGACCTGTGACCCAGTTGCTCATGTAACTCAGTTATCCAGCTGTGTGCTGGACAATCCAGAAGGATTCTGTGAGAGACAGTATCAAAGCTTTGATGAAGTCCAAAAAGATTACATTTACTGGCTTCCCTTGATGCATCAGTCTATTTGCAGTGCCCCTGAAGACTTGGTAAATGTAGAGAGGTAAATCAACCCAATTCACGATTGCTTCCTGGCTCATGTATTTCAGGGTAGGACAAGGAACAGCCTGCCAAGGGGAGAGTCTGGCTCCCCCTCTTTCGCTATTTTTTTTTTTTACCCTCCTCCCAGATTTAAAATGTGGTATCTAAAGTCCATGAGCACCATCCTGTGGCTGCAGCTAGTTGGAGTATTGTGACTTAATAGAGAAAGGTCTTGAGGATTTCACTGATGGGTAAATAGATTCTGTAACTCTTTGTAGCCTTCAAATGTCTTGATACTTTAGTTTTTATTCACCTGTTTGCATCAGAATTTAAATTAATATTATAAGATTATGCAAAGTGTGTGCTTTCAAGTGTAACTCAGCTGATTTTAGTATTCTTTTATTTTCCTTATTTACAATGCTATTTTAACATTATCTGACCACTTTTAGTGCTAATGATACTTATTACCACTGAGTTTACTCAGCTTTCTCTGGAAGGCACCATAGATCTCCTTGCATTATTCCAAGGAAGAACTATTGTTGTTCACAATTTCAAGGTAAAAATTATAAGATTCCTTGAAAGAGTTTGTATAATGTGCACATCTGGAAATAGAGTAAGATCACAGTATGCTTAATTTACAAATGATTTACCAATGTTTCCTTCTTGTCTTCCATTAAAAACAAACAAACAAAAAGCCTTTGAGTTTTAAGAATTAATTTACTGATTGTGAATTGACCCCATAAATTTACTTTCCACTATTTTGAATTGGCCAAGCCTCAGTGATTTCAAAAGCACTACAACAATTTACAGTCACCACATTTTAAAAGTATTCACATCAGCACGATATGGATCATCTTTTGCTTGGCCAGTGTAGGTTCTGCAACATTTTTATAAATAGGATTACATGGCAATGATATTGGAAATACAGCTGGAAACAATTCCATTAATCCATCACAGCAGCAACAGAATTAGTGCAGCCTCACGACCTCAAAGTGAGCTGACTGAACATCTAATGGTATGATTGAACCAAGCCATGGATCACCAGCAGCAGTACTTGTGCAAACTGAACAGAAAACAAAATAATGGATGTTTTTGGTGGCTGTGGGGCAGAATTGCACTGTAATTTTCAATCCTTATCTTTTTTTTTTCATATTTTCTGCTTTTTAGGATATACTTAGAATATTTCTCTGGCTTTTGTCATATACTAATGAATGCCATAAATGCCATTTTTCACTAGATTTTGGAAATGAGAATATCAAGTTTGGGGTATATTTTCAAATGGCAAATAATCCAAAATTAATTAGGTCTTGTATTCTTTTATTAAAATGATGTTTTTAAAGCTGACTAGCATTTTTAACTCCTAAACTAAAATATCTTACAAAGAAATTAACAATTTTAAGTGCCCTTTCTCCTCCAGCATCCAAAAGCTCCAGTCCCATTCAAAGATTTGGACTATGGCACATCTATTTGAATGACTCAAATAACTCCCTAGGCCTAACAACAACTCATAGATTATTCTTTTTTTTGCTATTAAAAGAACTCCATAACACAGAGACAGAGATAATACTTGAAGTGAAGCATAACTGACTTTTGCTTTATATTTTGTTAAATATAATGGAACATTATATACTCTTTGAAAAGTGGTTTGCCAAGATCAGTCTGTCAACACTTGCAGTAATTAGGTGATCTGTGAAGTAAGTCATGCACTGAGAGAGCAGAGGACTTAGGACCGTATTCTGCCCAAATTAAAAATAGAGAAAAAATATTTTGTGATGTACCTTCTCTAACTTATTAGCCATGCATTCTTACTTTTTAATTTTTCTCTTCATTAGTTAAGGCAATTATTTTGTGATGTGAATATACAGTGAAATGACTTCTGAAAAGGGTAGGTACTTTTTGTGAAGTTTTTTTTTTCGAGTGGCTTTCTTTGTGCTACAACTCTTTCTCTGATATCAACCCCACAAATGTGGCTTTTTACATCTCTGTTTTTAGGCAGGAACTGTCAAAATAGTCCAGCATTGCTTCATTATTTGTTGACATGTCTGATGAATCATTTTCATTTCCTTGATACATTTGGATTTCAGTGCTCTCTGCACTTTAGTGAGCTGCTAGGTCTATTCATCTGAAGCTTATTACACATAATGAGGTAAGTGAAAGGGATGCAGAAGAAACCAGATTGATGCCATGGCCATTGAAGTGTAACTGTTCATGTTTAGAGTTGGTCCTGCTACTCCAAACATCCAGGAAAGAGAGCAAAACTGGGCAAAAGGACCATAGAGAAATGGAAAAACCCCCCAAGTATTATTTAGTCATGTATTTTTCTGTTCTCTTCTCAGTATGAAGAAGGTAATGGCAAGAATGACAAGGTTAGTGTTTCATAAAGTTGGCTTTTCATTCTGCAGTCAAATTAGATCTCTTTAGATTTGTGAGGTGAGGTTATCTACCCTGGGTTTACATTTCAAATCTCAGCTAGTTTCTGAGCCTTTTTCTGGCCAGTGCTGAGGAATAAATATAGCTGTATGAGCCTGGCAACATGGTCAGGAGCTACTTTCATCCTTCTGAGCCTCTGACATGTGCAGCTTGTCCAGATCCATTTAGGGAGGGACTTCAGCCACTTATTAAAGTCCGTGAGCAGCAAGGAGGCTGAGTTCAGCTTGCTGAGATGCTGAAGGTGCAAATTCCTGCACCTGCAGCCTCCTCATGGCTGCAGTGAAAGGACATAGCACCAGAGAAGTGGTGTTACCCTCTCTGACATGCTCACAGGGCAGGAGCCCATCTTACCTCACTGGACAATGAGGGCTTGTGTGTGCTCTTTCTCCCCTAGGCTGGAACAAGAAGGAGGTGTTTCCTCATCTGTTGCTGGGCAATGTTCTGGACCCAGCAGCATTATACAGGACCACAGAGTCTTTGGAAGGCATCTCTGGAGAACATCTAGTCCAACCCCACCCTGTTCAAGGAGGGTCAGCTAGAGTGGGTTCCCAGGGCCATGTCAAGTGGAGTTATGAGTATCTCCAGGAATGGAGACTCCACAGCCCCCAGGTGACCTACTCCAATGTTTGACCACCTTCACAATGAAGAGAAAAAAACTTACCATAACACAAATGTTTTCTTATGTTCAGAGGGAATTTAATGTGTTTCAGTTTGTTCCATTGCCATTCACATTGTTGCTTGGTACATTGAAAAATGTCTGGCTCCCTCTTCATTCGTTCCCATCAGGTATTTATTTATCCAAATGGGTAAGATCTCCTTGAGCCTTCTCTTTATGAAAGATGCTCCAAGCCCTTAATCATCTTTATGGTCCTCTCTGGACTCACTCCAGTATGTGACCCAGCATCCAGATGCAGGGATTTAGCAGAGGGGAAAGATCGCCTCCCTTGACACGCTGGCAGTGCTTTTCCCCATGCAGCAGGCTGTGAGGCTGTTTACCTTCTGTGCTGCAAGGGCACACTGCTGGCTCAGCAGCAGCTTAGTGTCCTCCACTCTAGGGCCTTTTCTGCAAAGTCAGTCAGCCACCAGTGTGTACTGGTGTCTGAGGTTATTCCTCCCAAAGGGCAGGAGCTTGCACATCCTTTTGCTGAGCTTCATAACATTCCTATTTTGCATTTCTCCAGCCTGGTGAGGGTGCTACAAAGGGTAGCAGAACCTTCTTATGATTTAGTCACTCCTCCCAGCTTTTTTGCTAGCTGCAAACTTGTTCAAGGTGCACTTTCCACCATAGACCAGTCCATTAATGAAGAGTCAAAGCAGTACTGGCTCTGGTATCAACCCCTGAGGTACACCTCTAGTGACTGAGCTCCAGTTGCACTTCATGCTCCTGATTGGAACCCCTTGAGCCCAGAAATTCAGCCAATTTTCAGTTCATCTCGCTGTCCACTTATTTAGTCTGTGCCTCAGCAGTGTGTCTATGAGGAAGTTATTGAAGAAAATATTACTAAAGTTAAGATGCAGTCATAATGTGATCACTGCTCCCATTTGCTCCCAGGCTACATGCTAAGACTTCATCAACCCTCCTGAGATAGCACTGCATCTGGTGGGTGGGTCCTGGGACACTGTCAGCATGGAGACAGGGTGCCCACAGTAAAGAGGAAAAAACAGACTTTGTGAAGTTGGATCTATCAGCAGCTGGAAATGGGTAGGTACAAATACAACATCAGCCTGGCAAAAGGTTTCACTGTATTATGCTGTGGTGCAGATTAAGTTGCAGCCCACCAATGGTACAACTTAACACAGTGAGGGAAGGATTCCCCCATATTTTGTTGAATAAGCATAAGAGTTACAGATTCTGGCTGTCTGTAGAAGAAGTAATTTTCTTTGGAATGAAATCTTGGCTGAAATGAATGTTTAAACCAGTAAGAGCTGGAAGCAATACCGTGGTGGTCTCTGTAATAAATACCGTAAGTAATGAATGCAAGGGATATATGGAACAAGAAAGAATTCCTTTCCAAATAACACATATCTTAAACTATTACCTAAAAGAAGCAGAGCTTCTTGTCTTTCTCCTACTGAGCTTCTGCTCTGAGTTCCTACCCTGAACACCCTTGAACACTGTAATTATGCACCTCTGGTCTGCCTCACTCTACTCTAAGCACTTTCTAGTACATGTTTGACATGAGGAACAAGATTTATTCAACGTTGTCTAATGATCTGGTTTACCATCTTGTAGATTACTGAAAAACTGAATTTTCAGTTTTTCTAATCTGCAATTGTTAGGAATGCATCTGTTCATTAGACTCTAAAAAATAATTATAGTTGTCTCGTAGAATAATATCACAAAGCATTTTTTATGCCACTGAATAAACATGCAAACCAAACTCTCCGTTAAGATAGTACTTTATATTTCTCAGCGTTTTTATTTACTAAACTGTTTCATTTGTTCAGTTTTTAACAGCCTTCTCTTTGCTGCTTTTGTTTTAAGGGATTTGAAGTGGACGATGAGATTCAGATATGAGTACTTTGTTCCCCTATTCATTTTTAAGCATTACAGTTGGAATTTTCAGGAATAGACTTCGTTTTCCAATATTTATTTAAGCATATGTTAAATATATAAAGTTAGCTTTCCCTGAATAAAATACTGAATGGACCTTAGCAGAAACTTTATGAAAGAGAAATGATCCTGAGATCTGTCTTTGCCAAAGAAAAGGCAAAAAAAATTGTAAAAACTTTTTGTAAAAAATTGTAGCCTGTATTTTAGAGTAATTTTATACAAAATGCAAGTAGAGAAAACCCAAGAGAAATATTAATACTTTTATTTGCTGCAAACAGCTCAATAAAATTACCCCTACTCAAATACTCACTGAAGAAATTCGGTATGCATTCCATGTTTATATTTCAGGAGTATTTAACTTTTTATTTATGTTTTATTTTATTTGGATTTTATTTTTGCAATAAATACCAATACTAAAAATCAGTATACTGCAAATCTCACTTTATCAGGTATGAGAAGAATTTACAGCAGTTTGAAGCATTTTTTTTAGCTGTGAAGCAATAACAGAGGGGGGCAGTCTTGGATAAACATCTCTTCTGTGTATTCACAAACCTCTATCTTTTGTGCTTCTGCAGATACAAATTCAAGTACTGTGTCTGTTAAAACACAATTATTTTATCTACATTATAAGAGTCAAGAAATTATCAACTGTAAAGACCTGGATTACTGTGCAGAAAGGTTCCACTCAGCCAAAGCCAACCCCTTGAGGCTCCGAGGAGGAGGAAAAGCTGCTGCTGTGGGATGGACTGCAGTGCTGCTCAGGGTGACAGCTGAGGCCAGAGAGTGGTACTTGCACTGCAACAGTGCCTGTGCCTGTGGTCTTTGAGCTCTCCCTGAGACTGAGATAGTCATTTTGGTTTGCTAAGAATTGCTATGAGAAAGAGAAGGAGTCCGTTTTCGTTCTGCATCTGTTGCAGAATTAGCTCTGGGCTGCATTGTGCTGTAACCGCTGGACTCTGCCGAGCAGGCTGCAGCTCCCTGTGAGCACAGCGTGGGTTTCCTAGGGCAGTGCGACTGGTCGCATCCCGGAGTCCATTTCGGACAGCCCCTCAGTCTGGCTCCAGCAGCTAGCAGCAATGCAATGCAATGGTAATAAAGGAGGTAGAGAAGGGTCTTCCATGAGGGTAGTAAAATGGCTTTATTCACATCTTGTCCCGGCACTCTCGGAGGCAGAGAGAGACCTTGTGGGCTGGGGGCGAGGTGGTTTTGTTAGGGCCCAGGGGCGGTCCCTGGGCGGGGTTGGGGTACAGGAGCCAATAGGGAGAAACTGAGGGAGTGGCCAAGGCTAGGGAAGGGAACAGAGGGAACATGGCATCACGGAATCAGGGGGTTAACAGGCTACCACAGAAATGCACCCGGGAAGTGCTTGGACACTTCCCACTGAACATGATTTAAGCACCTTAAATATAAAGTCAGAAATAACAGGAAATTACACCGGAGGAAAACAAGTATATACTCTAGCCTTAAACAAAGAGCCATCAGAAACTGTGCTCCAAAGTGATCTGATGATTTAAAGAATTATAGGGTATTGTGACCAAGAATGAGAAAGTGGAAAAAAGGAGAGGCAATAGTCTACAATCACAAATAGTAGATAACATCTCAAAAGCTTTTGGGTTGGCCTTTTTTCTTCTCCTTCACTCACTCTCAACACTCAGAGACTGTATTTTATGCTGTTGTAAAACTTTTTGAGGTATTTGGTTCTTGCTCTAAACATCACCTCAGTCCATGTTCTCCACAAAACTAGGTAAAAATAGGATGTTTGGCAACACTCCATCCATGACTCTACATAATTTTCTAGTATTTTTTAATTAAAATGTAGTGACTGACTTCTCAGGCTTCTTGACCAAGTACCATAATCCACATATCCACTTTTTTGCTGTTTCCTTTTCATGATTACTGTTTGGACCCTTTTGTAATCTTTAATTTATTGGTAGCATCTTTCATAAATGATAGTTTAAATGTTCCTGTAATATTGGCACTGGCCACAGTCATGTTCTTTGTGTTATGGTGCACAGAAAACAGTTTATCTGTGGCCTGTTTAACACAGTGTTTGAGGTCAGACATGTTACAAAAAAATAATAAAAATAATGTCTTGTTTCTTACACAGTGTTTCTTACAGCATAATCTTCAGAGATAATGGTGGAATCGTAGATGTTCTTCACTGTCTTACACAATCAAAATCTCTGTCCTGATGTCTGCAGTCTTGGAAGAACAGTCAAAACATCTACTTTAGGCCACTGGGCATTTCACAATGTTGTTTTTTGTAATAATAAAAACAGTAGTTAATCATAAATCTATTATTGTTATTATTGTCCAGCACATGGAAAGGAGTTACTGCTGTTTGAGCCATCAGCCAGTCTGTCCCTTCAAATGCCAAGGTTTAACCTGACAAATTAGTCCTTAAAATCTGAAAACTCTGAATGCTTTTGCATTCAAAAGTTTGGGAATTGAGTGTGTGAGTCCTTGTAGTAACAGTCCGTATGTTCACATTGCTTTTGCATATGCTGGAGCTAATATTAGCCTGTGTGAGAGGCTGAGTATACAGACAATTAGACAGCAGTTCAACTGCATCAAGATGCATCACAATCCTATCTCATCCTGATCAATTATTTTTTTCCAAAGACAGCTGAAGGAATAACTTGCCTTCCTGTCTCCTATATAGCAGAGGTAGCTCTCCAGGGGGGGAATCAGACTGTTATTTGACTGATATTAGTTTTAGAGGGCTCCCCCTCTTGTGTTCCCTGTGCTCTGTCACTGTTTAGGCTGCCAGCCTGGAAAGTCTGGGAAGCTGAACAGGAGGAGAATGTGGGTTTGGACAGTGAGACTTCTGCAGTAAAATAATTCTGTATTGGGCCTAAAATACGCAAGCTGTAGGAGTCTACAATAGGGACTTGAATCTGTGCACTGACAGAAGCAGCTTATTTGGGATTTGACTGTGTTCCATTACAATGAAGAGCAAAACTCACTGATAGGGAAGAGGGAGAATAGGATCAGCTTATTTCAAAGTGAGCTATAAGCACCTTGGATATTCTGTAATCTTCAGGCTCAGCTTACACCCAGCAGCTCTCCTTGAGCAGTTCTCCACCAGGTGATGCAGAACCACCAGGTGGCTGTTGATTAGCTGCTCCGTGCTGTATCAGAGAAACGAACAGGCAGTAACAAGGCATTTTGTAACTGACATCAACTGTAAAGCATAAAGGTACATTTCCTAAAATCATGTTTCTGCCCTTTTCTGCAGTCTGAACTTCATTTTCTTTGCATTATATCTGCTGATATTTTTAAAAACTTGGGTAGTTATTGCCTGCACACTAATGAAAAAAGAAATAACTGGTAAAAAGTGAAGAACAACTTTGTTTCTCCAGTGTACCACATTCTTACTACATGTTATCTTTTTGTTAAAAAAATGCACCTATGGCAATTTGCCATGTCCAGAAAGTATTACAGTCATAAGACAAGTAAGTTCAGATTGCTATGTATATATTCTGTTAATTTTCAAAACTTTTCATCATAGAAGTTATATTTCACAGGATGTGAAATATGTCAGCAGAGGAACACAGTAAGAGTGCAGTGCTGTGGCTTGTTTCTGAGTTCACAGGATTAGGTGAGAGCTTGGTGTGCCACACTGAAAGTGGCCCATTAAAACAAGGGCCCGAATGACACAGTGCTTTGGTGATGCTGAATCTCTACTCTGCATATCCGTGGAACAGGTTAATAATTTTTTACCGGCACAAGGAGCATCCAGTCTTCTTTTTGTTGACTTTTTTTTTTTTAGAGGTTGATTTAGAAAATCATCATGGTCAGATCTGTGCTTCTCATGTTGAGTAGCATTTATTTTTAAACCAAAGCTGCATTTGGTGGTCAAGTCCAGTGCAGATTTAAAAAATAATGTCCTAAATATGAGCTGTCTTTCTAGTGTTAAAATTAGCCTGCCAGTAAGAAGCCAGGCTGTGATTTTGCTTCTAATCTTATAGTCAGGTGGTATTTTTGTACATTTAATGGAATTACTTCTGATTTTCCAGTAGGTAAATTAAACAGAAGGTCACCATAAATATTTATAATCGCTATTGTCATTTGCCTAACTGCGTTCTCAAAGAATTTTCAACACTGTTTGTTGAACTAGCATTAATTTTCTTCACTTGCTTAGTGAATTTATAGGGCCTTCAGTGTGTGATTAATGTCAGTAACAAAATCAGAATTATTAATGGAGGTAAAATTAAACATCTGAACTCTTCATAATTCTCAGTCTTTTTCCAAGAATGAAACCCACATTTTACAGCTGTCATAGTTCAGAAGATGTTAACCTGTCATATTTACTTACAAATTCCCACTTATGTTATTGAACTGAAAATACTGTGTGAACTGTAGCAATACTCATTATTTAGCTATGAATTTATTCCTTTGAAAAGCCTGTGGGCTTCCCGAAGCTTTCTTTTAGCGACAGGCAGGAATGTGCTGGACAAATCCTGAAGTGCCCACGCTGCTGGGAGTGTTTTGTACTCGGCCCAGCTCCTCACAGACCGCAGACTGTTTTTGTGGCTCGGTAAACACGGCCGTGGCTGCGCAGCGCGGGGAGTTGCGCAAGGAGCGCTTGGCCTCCACATCCTCCCACACGCTGCACCCAGAGGCCGCCAGGGCCGGGGCCAGCCCTCAGTGAGCTCAGCCGGCTGCCTCTGGCACTGGGGCTGCCTGCAGACGGAGCCTCTCGCCAGGACAGCCTAGGAGCAAGAAGAGCTCGGAGAGGAGCTCGAAGAGGACTGTGGAGCTGAGCATATCGCAGGTTGACCACACATGATGGGTACCTGGCACACTGGTGACAAGAGTCTGCCAAAACTGAAGTACAAGGCTGCAGATAACACATTTATGGCTACAGAAGACTCAAAATACATAAAGGGAAATATTTTTCCACAGCCGTGGAGCCTGTGGGTTGCAGTCAATATGGGGCAGTGCTGCCTTTTGCATTAGGGAGTGTGTGCCTCGCTTGCTCTCTGAACAGCTGTCCTGCAGGCTGCACACTGGCCAAGGTTTTGAGAGACTGAGTTCCAGCTCTGCTCCTCTGCAGGCTTCCTTGATGGCTGTAGATACCCAAGACACCCACATGGATTTTCCTTCGTGTACATTGGATCTAGGAACTCATGTGGTAACACTTTGGAGAGCGGTGGATGTGGGGGTGGGGGACCCTGAGGATGTCCTGTAAAACTGTGAAGAACATGAACATTATGAAGAGGTATAAGCCAGCTAGTAATGCTACAGTCACCACATGTTAGGTAACTAGTGGTGAAATCTTCAATCCCAATGGCCCTCTAAACATGTGTGTGAGTTAACAGGGGTTTTAATGTTGCTGGGGTTTTTTATGTCAGCACCTAAATTCTCTATAAATTTTGCATCAGTTTCCTCACTTGTGTTTGGATGCTGCCTGTGCCCCCTTCTGCTACAGGGGTGAGCAGAAACTCCCCTTGTACAAAGGCTGAGATGTCAAACACTGAGATGTGACTGACTGTGGTGCAAGGGACATAGTAGGGAGAGCCACCACTGGCGTGTAGGGTGGTATATAAATACCTCAAGGCACCCAAGAGCTACAATACCTGTCACATTGTAAGCAGTGCAATAAAAGCTAGGTTTATGTGGAAATACTCAGCTGCTGCTGCTGCATCTGTTCTCATGTGCTGAGTCTGTAGTAGCTGCTCCTCCTTCATAAAATCCCATTTTGCTAATGGGAGCAGTTGCTGCCTTGCTGTGACTCCTTGGGTGAAATTAGTACTTTTCAGGACAGCTTAAAAACAGTAACACCCAAAAAGCAGGACAATCTGTTGAACCATGCAGGAAGTAATTATATATGATCATTTATATATACAGATTAAAGCTCAGCTGACAAATGGCTCTGGTCCCCTTGACTGGCAATAGACAATTCAGAAGCGAAGTGATCTTTGGGTGAGAGGCCACTTTGCATCTTGACTAAAAGCATAAGAGGAAAGGAAAAGGAGACACATTTCTTGAGACATTTAATAACAGCACATCATCAGAGTCAGTTCTGCTTGATACAAGTGTGCAGCAGCTTCTCTGGGAATTGGCTGGATAGCCAGGATGTTCTTTTCCATCAGCATTGCTAATTGAATATACAGCTGGGTAACTCCAAAAAAACTACCAGCAGTGAGACAATTGAATTAGCTGATGTTAAGTGGTGATTATTAGGGATGTCATTCAGTTGTTCACACAGAGGTGTCCAATGCATTCATAAGTATCCTATAATATTTTAGATGTCCTCTGGGACTTAGTTTCTAGATGTGATTTTGAGGGGTCACAGACTTACCTGAGGGATCATAGACTTACCTGAAGGTGCTCTCTGCTACAGAAGAATGTCTCAAATACCCTAAAAGCATCTTCAATGGCACTTGACATTTATGTGTATGCAACAGAACCAAGCCCCTGGTTTCTGAGTTCCGGTTCCAATTAGGTAAGTAGAAGTAGATGCCATCATCCTGCTGTGATGTTTTGTTCAGACTATCTGCAGTGCTGGGAAAAGAGCACTGCATTAACCCGTGTGCCAAAGGTCATCTTCGCAATCACAAGCCCATTGTTAGGAGTTAATCATGATAACTACTGGAAAAGGGTATCATCAAAGAGCCTTTAAAATGTGGACAATTTGATCCTAATCATGAAGTTTTTATTCCTGTATTAGATGACTTCCTGAAGCTCTGCACGTTAAGACAGCATTGTCTGATTTTTTTTTTTGAGAAAGAAGCAGTAATCAGCAAGAGTTAAGGTAAATGGTTTTTGTGCCTTCATCTTCCAAATTAAAATTTCTGAACCAGAAGAGATTTTTTTCTTTCTCTAACTATAGGAGATGAGGTCCAGGGGATTTATATTTAAATGGAATACAGATGCTAGTATAAGGAATGTGACTCAATAACCCCCAGAAAATAATCTCTTAGGAGAATGAACAATAATACAGTCATGTACAGTGGGAAATGAAACAAAAGTGTAACACACAATAACACACATTTTATCATGTAAATCAAACATTAAGAGGGTAACTCAGCAGTCTTTTGTAAATGCATCTTTTAAGCATTTAATAGACAATTCACCTGATGGAGTATAATAGAAAATGACATATTGAATATTTTAATATTCAACAGGATCTTGTTTATTCTGGCAAAACAAAAAAAACCCACACACTTCCCAGCTGCAGTAACAAACAAAAGGGTGCATAAAGTTATCTTCAAAAAGCATTTGAGCTGAAAATGCATATAAAACAAGACACCAGAAAAATGTAACATTAAGATCTTAAATACTTTCATGTTTCTTCCTTTCCAAGTTAAGCCATAAAAGCTAGTACATTCCATCTGCAATTTTTAAATGAGTTTTAAGGAAAAAAAAGCTTGTATCTTCTTTTTTTTTTTAAGTAATTATTTGAACATACTATGTATTTTCCAGCTACGATCTGGAAATACAGGCATCATAATGCAGGTTTTGCTCAGGTTTTCAGGAAATTTTCATTAAATTTTCCCAGAGGAGGTTTGCCTGAGAAGAGCAGGTAAGACCAAGTATTCCCTGAGTCATGCTTGAGTACAAACTGAAAAGTATTTCTGTTCATCACACATCCCACTAGAAACATAAGGGGGAAAAAAGCAGTATTTCTTGATCAGATAGATGGAGAAATTGATTGTTTTTCTGTTTAATAAAAGAAACTCTAAATCCTGAAGTGGAAAACAAAATGGAATTATAAAAATCTGCAGTCTTTACAGTTAGCAGTGAAGACAAGAGTTTATATGGTTCCAAGCCTAGCTATGGTTGGGAGGTTGTGCTCCAGCTGATGTGGGAGGAAAGGAAACCATGGGTAGCTCATCCAGAGGCCCAAAGAAAACACCACACTTTGGAGGTCTTCTCCTTTTGTCTCCATAATCTGAGAAAGTCCATGAAGGCTGTGGCCCATACTGTGTTATGAATCATATGCAGCTTTGTTAAGAGTAGATGTGGTAGCATTTTATATCTAAAATGAATATTATTCCATCATTTATGGTAACTTTTTCTTACTTTGTTCTCTTGCCTTGAGGCTTTGTTTATACGTAAGCTAACATTTGATCATAAAGCAGCAGCCAATTCACCTGTTTTCCTGAAATATTTGGCTTGATAAATAAGCACGGCTAATTTATGAAAAGCTAGTGATGGTGACCAAAAACAGACTAGTAAAAATATGAAGGAAGCAGGACCATCAAGATCTTCCAGAAACAATTTTTGAGCTGGAAGAATAAAGTAGGGCCAATGTCAACTATGCAGCAAAATAAGTAGTATAGGAAAGAAGATTAAATATATCCATAAATCACTGGTAAAGGCAAAACAGTCTGGTGGGTGTGGGCTTTCCTTTTGACCGGTGTTCCTCACCTTGGCCTGCTTGGGTGCATGCAGCAGCAGGAGAAATGGGAGCATTTCCCTGGAGAGGAGGAGTTCAGCTGCTCAGGCATGATGGAAATGACTACTTGAAGTGGTCAGTATACCATTAGCTGTCTATGTACTGTAATCTAGAGAGCAGTTTGTAGACATCTCTGGGTAGAAGCACCTTAGGAACACAAGCAAGAGGCTGCACATAAAAAGAGAGTTTTCCTCTGCAAATCACCCGCAAATTCTGGAAGTAAGTTATTATTTGACAAGGCCATACAAAAGGAGACTGTTGTACTCTAAGTTCAAGGAGAGTTATGGTAGCACAGGATGGGAAACCTATGAGTGTATGGCAGCATTTTTGTGTAAGAGGCATTACAATGTGCTACCTACAGTACAGTGTCTGCTTCAAACCCCCGCTCTTAAAGCTAAGTGTTGCATTTTAAATGTGTGCTTATGAACCTTGAGTTTCAACAGTACTGGAAATGCACAGCTCCCATGGCCAATATGAGAGTGGATACCTAACTGCAAAACAAGAGCCATTTTCCTAGAGGACATTCAGTTTGACAGTTATAGCTACTCCCTTCTGAGTATTTCAGAATTTTCCTCAGGAGCTGCAAGTACAAAGACTAAGTAGCTATATGTGAAACACTGGCTTGATAGTATAAATTAATTGTATCATTGATTCCTGTGACATCCTTTGACATTCTTAAATTCTCTCTTGCATTAAGTGTCTCCTTTTAAAAATTAAGGTATAAATACTTATTTATGTACAAGTTTGTAGAGAAATCTAATGGCTTAAAATCACTCAGCCTATCTGGAATGTTAATGATATTTTTATCTGCACTGTGAGCATACAAAGGGAATTACTGAATTAGCAGGTACTATTTCTGTTTTTGTAAGTACCGCATAAAAGTGAAAAATATAAGCCACATCACTCACCAGATAAATACATTTTAAAAGGGTGATTTATTAAAATCCTTAATGACAATTTTATTGTAAAAGGTTGGAAGTTCTCTCATTTTGTTTGAAGAGTGGTGTGGTCTAACTGTACTTACATATGTGACATACACGTTTTTTCACTTACATAAGTGGGCTAGTTCCAATTACACACTGGGAAGAAAATACTCATAATTGCAACAAATGACTTCTCAGTCTGTCTTGCATTGGGCAAACACTTTTGCAAAACATACTGTTTCGGTTTCTCCTGTCCCTAAAATTAGAATAATGCTTATCTAGAAAAATTAACATTAAAAATTAATATTTCATTCCCAGTATTATCTGAAATTATTAGAGCATTACCCTATAATTTTATCATTCTCTCTCCATCCATAAGGAAACCACCATGCATCATAGCTGTCAGCACAGAAGAAAGAAGTCAGTTGCTTCTTCTTCCTAATCCTCAGAGTACTCTCTTTTGTTTATGTCCATGGTAGTACATCAAGTCAGTACAGAGATCTGAAGGGCAAGAGGCACAACAAATGTTCCCAGATTCAAATCTCATGTTATTCTCTGAACTACACTGGGACAAGTTTCTCAGAGATCCAGACCATGCTAAGGGAACAAGCTGACCATTAAACCGGTAATTCTGGGACAGAATTTGACACATCTCTAGCACTCTTTAGTCATTAGTGGGGGTAAAAGTGGAAAATTAAGAAAAAAAGAAGAAAAACACTTTGAAAAACAGTCCTACTGCATGACCTTCTCTTTCCAAACCTCTTCCCAAATGTAGTCCCATAGAAGAAGGTACAGCAGGCCACACCCACTAAGATTTCAGATGCTGCTATGACACCATGATGTCTTTTTAATTCTGAAAGTTTTATTTTCAGCTTCTATGCAGACTTCAAATGCAGACAATTAAGTTCTGATACACCTGAAGTGGGTTACTGCATCATTGTGTGAATGAAATGCCTTCCCTGGGACTAGCTGTGGAACCAGTTGTGTTCAATACTACAGTATTTGATCTTGAAAAAGATAACGAAAATGATGTATCTTGTAGGAAATATAACAGGAAAAAAAAAGAGAAATATTGCACTGATTTAATGCTCCAATTAGCTTAACTGCTACTTGAATTTAATTAAATATTGCATTGCTGTAAGATGTTCATAAATGATTTGCAAATGTACATGTACAGAGGAATGGCACTAATTTGAGTGATTAAGGCTCAAAGATTTATTAAAGGATTTCACAAGATCTGTAGTAACCAAAAATGTGATCACAGAAGAGAGTAAGTCTTACAAAAATGCCTGTCTTTGTAATGAAGCTATTACTGCTGATACCAGGGTTTGTATTTTAATTTCTGGTTTCTTGCTTCATTCTACACTGTGATATTCAGGCATCTCTTGAAATGCCTCACTTCTGTGAATAATCTTACATTTCCCCTGGCACTTTGCAGAAAGCAAGGTGCTCTGTTATTTTCAAAATTCTGTGCCCTCTGAAGTGCATGAGAGTTTGACACTGACTCCTGTGGGATGTCTCGGAGCATATACAGCACTGTGTGCAGACAAACTGCAATTTAATTGCTTACTTTGCGTCCTTTTCTCCAAAATACAAAATTTCATTGCAGACACAATTTGAATACCTTTGTCACATTGAAGAGAGAAAGAATTAATTAAATCCCAGATTGTCAATCAAGCTGAGAACACAATATGGAAATCCCTGTTAAACAGAAGGCAAGTAGCAGTGCTCAAATTGTGATAGAGACTAATGTATCTTGTGAATCAAGATGCCATCTCCAATCTGTAACATAATGAAATGCACAGATTCCTCCCTGCCCCCATTCCCACTCTTTTTGCTCCAGTCTGAAGTGCACTCTGTAATGCATTATTAAGCCAAATTCTGACCCAGTTTCTTAATTATCTGTAAGCTACAGAGAACTTGTAGCAGAATATTAACTAAGGCAAGAGATGTAATACAGAAGAATCCATGATGGCATTAGAGAAAATCATTAGCATTTTGCTAACAAAATCCTTCACATTGTAATATTTAACTTAGCCTAACATGCAGAATTTATATTTTAAAGGGGCTAAGCCACCAAAATAACCCAGGGAAAAAAAAATAGAAATTAAATACAAATATTTGGAGAAGCATTCCTGGATTCACAAACTCAAAATACTTATAGCATACTGAAACATTTCTGGAACAAGAAGATTTTTTCCAACCGTTCTGAGTGGATACCATGGACAAATATTACAATCTCATATAACATTATGTGCCCAACTATTTATTTTAGCTGAACTGTAAAATGTAACCTGCTATGGGTTGTACATGTGTACCAAAATGTTGGGAAGTACAATTGGGACCAAGAACAGTCATAGCAGATGACAGTTTGAACAAACCCTCCAAACACTCTTGTGCATGGTTAGTATCAAGTTAGCAGCTGCAGTTTTATACCTCCCTGCACCGCTGCATATTAGCGGAATATGAGAAATTTTCTTGGTGAAAATACAACTACAGATACACAAAACCAGAAACAAAGAACACAAATACTTCTTCCTAAAAAGCTGCAGGCATATGTGAGTTTGAAGACTTGCTGTACCTCTGAAGTAAAAGTGTTTGAGTGAGTGAAAAACATACTGAAAGAGCAATTTATTTAGTGAGAACAATTTTTAATATAAAACATATTTCAAAATTATTTGAGGAAAAATACTTTCCCCACCCCATAATTGAATGATTTGTGGTATGTGCATATAGAAAGTCAAGCTTTAATTGTAAAATTTAGACAGCAGAGAAAGTCTGCAAAATATATTCATAATTGTGGAGCAGGATGTATTTATTCAGTTCAAAGATCAAAGAAAACCCATGTAGTCCCTTTACCATCGAGTTGAAGAGTCACCTAACTGCCGAATACGGAATTTTTATATATGTTTTTAAAAATATTTCTTCCATGAATTCCTCAATGAAGAAATTCTACTATTTCAGAAACAAAAAGAGTCAGTTAAATACGTTTTATTTGTAACAGTGTCAAATGCAGCTTGTGTGGGAAGTTGGTTCTTTGCAACACGTCAGATGATTGGAAAATGCTCGTAAGCTTAATGTACATTCAAGTACATTGCTTCAGTTTGAAGTGTACTTTCGCTACTGAAGCATCTGGATGCATCATTCCTTATGCTAACACTGTGAATTTTGCACTGCAACCTGCCAAATATTCTTCTTCCAGGAATTAAGGTGTCCAAAATTTCTCCAAAGTGATGAATAGCAAGGCTGAGGCACCTTTCACAGATACGGAAAAAACCTCAAAGTCAATATTTTATACTCAAGCACCTAGTCCAGCACACAGGCATTGAGACTAAAAGACCAATTTTCAAAGGCAGTTTCTGTAAAAGTACCACACATTTTTCTATTTTCTTCCTAGGCTAACCTGTGTATTCAGGCCCAAACATTCATACCAGACAATCCTCTACAGAGCACAGACGCCTTTTCTCATGCATTTGCAGTTCGTTTGTGTTTGACTGTAATCAAGCCAGGATTTAGTCAGCTGTCCCTTGACCCAAGGAGAGAGCAACTGTGACTCCACATGCTCCAGCGACAAAGCTGGACACCAGGACAATGTTTACCAATGTCAATGTGTCATGCAAACCATCTGTGACATCCTGACCCCACAGTGTTTGGCTCTTTCACCTCCTGAAGTGCTTTGATCCACAGTGGTGGACTGTGAGGAAATATTCATGGCCTCTTAGGCTGGAACCCATTCTGACCAATGCAGCCATGGCTGGACAGACCACCTAAAGGCCCTGATCTTGTCTCTGTTGGGCATAGAAAAGTCTGTAGTGAAAATATGCTGGTATCTATTGTTCACATCTTAGCATAATCACCAGTGCTATTACTGTTAAATGAAAGAAAGCCCCCTCCCCTAAAAGCAAAATCATCTGTTTAGACACAGCAACATTCTGCTGCCTTGTGTCATGCCACTCCATGGTTGTTGCTATTTCTCTCACAAAAATGTCCAGTATTAGGGTCTTTTGACTTTTCAGGCCTCCATTTCTTCCATCACTTCCATCACAATTGTTCGAGGGCCAGTCAGGATGAGGTTGCTCACTGTCCTGTAATCCACATGGAGAACATTGAGGCCGTTGACAGATACGACAAATTGGCAAACCTGAGGCGAAAGCAAGCAGCAAAACAAGTTATGCATTAGACTTTATTTTGTTAGGTTAATTACACAGATGTACTGTCAACTCCTGGGCAGTCAAAACCCCCAGAACTCTTCACATCATCTCATTTGGTACTTTAAAAAGCCCCCACATTTCTTAGAATTAGTCTGGCAAGGTTAATTTTCCATAACTTTGAAACATCACTTCAACTTTCAAATCGGTGGAATTCAACTTTCAAATCTTTGGAATTTTGAAGTCCTACATCAATCATTTTTTCTTATAACAATGATATTTTTTCTTGTATCAGTGATATTTTATGGTATCAATGGTGCTTTGCAAACAATATGGGACATCCAGCTCTGGAGTCCCCAGCACAGGAAGGACATTGACTGCTGGAGGAAGTCCAAAGGAGGCCACAAAGATGATTAGAACGATGGAACACTTCTCTTATAAGGAACAGCTAAGGGAATTAGGTTTGTTCAGCCTGGAAAAGAGAAGGTTTCTGGATGATCTTATTGTGACCTTCCAGTACCTAAAACGAGCCTACCAGAAAGATGGAGAGGGACTATTTTCACAAGGGCCTGGAGTGACAGGTAAGGGGGAAAGGCTTCAAACTAGAAGAGCATTGTTTGGATTAGATATTAGGAAGAAATTCTTTACTGTGAGTGTGGTAAGGCACTGGCACAGGCTGCTCAGAGAAGCCGTGGATGCCCCATCCCTGGAACTGTTTAAGGCCAGGCTGGATGGAGCTTTGAGCAATCTGGCCTAGTGAAAGGTGTCCCTGTCCACAGCAGGGGATTGGAACGAGATGATCTTTAAGGTCCCTTCCAACCCAAACCATTCTATCATTCTATGAAGACAGCTCTGGCTATTGCAGTCTGTTATCCTTAGTTTGTCTTAAACACTTTCTTAGAAATCATTTTAGTCAGCTCTTGGTAATCACAGTAAAAATATGCACCATGTTTCCAGGCTCAGGGCAAGGTCTGGATGATGACTTCACTAGATTCAGTGCCAAAAGCTCCACTGGTATAACATGAACAAAATGGATCCAAATTTTAAGAAATAATATCATGGAAGATGAAGTCAGTACTAGGACAGATTCAAATGTCACTGCCATGTGACTGGTTTTAATTTCCTTCACCAAGTATGGCTTATTAATTGATTTCAAATATGCTAGTATTTTGTTTGTAAAAGCTGTAATAAATACAAACGTTGGAAGTTTTGTATGATCATAGGCCATTTTCAAGCAAAATAGTCTTGACAGAAATATTCTGATGGACACCACTGTATATCTTAAAACACTTAAACAGAGAAAAAGTCACACCAACATTGTAAAAAAACTGCAGGAAAAGAAAGATAATACTGATTCCTCAAAGACATTAAGCCTTCTCTGTATCTAATCATAATATTACAGCGTTTGGTAAAAAGGTAAAAAAATGTGTGCAGTGTCTAGATCTGTATTTTTAATGATAAAAATATGGAGCCTAAGTGAATAATAATATTGTGCTGATGTTTCAATGGAAACAATACATTCACTAGAAAGTTATCTTACTCATAAGTCACCTTGAGTCTGTAAGAAAGAAGCTATGAAACAAGTATTACCAGAAATTTTCATGCTTTATTTTATATGGACAGGCTGGATCAATGGGTTGGGGCCAGTTTTATGAGGTTCAACAAGGTCAAGTGCTGGGTCCTGCAGCTGGGTCACAACAACCCCCTGCAGCACTGCAGGCTGGGGAACAGTGGCTGGAAAGCTGCCCTTGGAAGAGGATCTGGGGGTGCTGGTCAACAGTGACTGAACATGAGCCAGTGTGTGCCTAGGTGGCCAAGAAGGCCAATGGCATCCTGGCCTGTATCAGAAATTGTGGCCTGCAGGACCAGGGCAGGGATTGTCCCCTTGTACTCAGCACTGCTGAGGCCACACCTCAAATCCTGTGTCCAGTTCTGGGCCCCTCACTACAAGAAAGACACTGAGGGGCTGGAGCGTGTCCAGAGAAGGGTAACGGAGCTGGGGAAGGGTCTGGAACACCAGTCTGATGAGGAGCAGCTGAGGGAGCTGGGGGTGTTAAGCCTGAAGAAAAGGCAGCTCACGGGAGACCATACCACTCTCTACAACCCCCTGAAAGGAGCTGTAGCCAGGTGGGGGTTGGTCCCTTCTCCCAGACACCAAGTGACAGAGCAAGAAGAAACAGCCTCAGGTTGCACCAGGGGAGGGTTAGTGCCAGGGTCTAGTTGACATGATAGGGTTCGGTCATAGCTTGGACATGATGATCTCAGAGGTCTTTTCCAACCTATTTGATTCTGTGATATGAGAAAAAATTTCTTCACTGAACAGGTGGTCAGACATTGGAACATGCTGCCCAGGGAAGTGATAGTACCACCATCCTTGCAAGTGTTAAAAAACCCGTGTGGATGTGGCACCTGGGAACATGGTTTAGTGGTAAATATGGCATGTCAGGCTAATGGCTGGACTCGATGCTATTAGACCAACCAGTCTTTTCCAGCAGTCACAATTCTATCAGTCTATGATTTTTCACTTCTATTTAGGCAGAAGCACAAGACAGAAATGGATGCAGGTGAGGTGGGAAGCAGCTCTGGTGTCTTCCAATGCCACCTCTAAAGCAGATTTTCTCACATGCCAAGTCATTTAACTTTTGTGTGCCAGCTAACTTCCCTCTCAAGTAAAATGTGTGGTGAAACTCAATTCGTACTTGTGCAAAATGGACAGAATGTAGCTATCAATTTAAGAAAAATTATAGTGGAAGCAAACCCAATCGAAAAATGTAACATTTCATAAAAAAATATCACTGATGACTTTTAATCTCTTCTCCTTAGAGCCTCTGCACAGGAAGAGTGGCAGCAGCAGCCCCTGAAGGGATGGTAGACTCTTACACCTTACACCTTACCCTCAGAACTCCTCTGCAGAGCTGAAGATCCTGGAAGTAGCCTTACTGGTAGCCTAAATGATATCCAAAGTATGGCAATCAGTGATATAACTGAGTAAACTCCCATGGCAGTAATCTTTCCTATATATGAATATTTCAGCTGCAAGTAGCATTAGGGAAATGGTTCTGTTTTTGCATGCAGACAAAGCCTTCTAAATTTTAAGGATTTTTATTGAAAAGGTAACCCATCATCCTCTGCAGTGTGTCCAATTAGTATTTAACTGGCATGTCTATTTAGTTTAAAATGCAGATTACTGCAGTATCTGTAGGTCTCAACTTCCAGTGGTATTTCCTGATGCCTTCTACGGCTTTCCAAGATTGTATCAAGTTTTACTGAATTATAGCTCTGGCTCTAAAATAATATTTGGGTTGATTTAAAACAGACCTGCAGAAACAACATTGTCTCTTCTGGCTTAAAGCAATTTTTGGAAGTTGAATGGCTGATGTTTGTTTTACTGTTGCATATTCTCAGACTTCTTGAGTTACTGGAATCCCAATGCATGGAACTCATGTTTGGCCAGGTTCACGCATGCAAGTGTGCAACAGATAAATCTGCATAAATCATGTCATGCATATTCGGGGCCTTTGGGGAATGCTCCTGGCAGAGGAACAGACTTTCAGACCAGCCAGTCACCCACACCAGGGCTGCTGCAATGGGGTAAATGCAGATGGCACAGGCACAACAGTAGTGAAAAGCAATCTGGATGCCAAAGAGTGGCTTTCTTGTAGAAGACAAGAGCTGACACATCTGCATTCTCAATGTATTTGTTTTATCATATGCCCTTGGCAGGACTATTAACCAGCAATGGGTATGGGCTGAGAACAGTTCCCTTCATGCCATCCTTTGCACTGGATCCAAAAGGCTTATTAGTTTCATCATTCCCAGTGGAGAGGATTAGATGCAAGAAGTCCTCCCAAGCCAGATGAGGAGAAATGCAGACAGGGGGACAACAGATAGAAAAGCACAGTCCCACCCTAAAACTGCATAAAAAGACCCATGAGGAACAGGAGATGGTAATAAAGAGCCAACCACCATGGGGGCAGAAAGCTCTCTCCATAGTAAGTGCTTGACCAGTGCCCCTGAGGGCTGAGTCTCTGCAAATTCCAACCCAGGCTCCCTCAGGGATGAAGAAATGTGGAGCCATTTGCTGTGTCCTCCAATTCTGGTGATGAGAAAGAGGTTTGCACAGTCCTGAGCCCTCTGTTATGCTGAGTGCCCTCGACTCACTCAGTTTTCTTCTCCCCACCCTGATTTCCCATTCAGCACTGCATCCAGCAAGGGGAAATGAAATGCAGAGGTGCTTTGTGCATTTTGGTCATCATCAATCCTGCCCCAAAAATGTTCACATCATGCATTGCTCTGCTGAAGCTAGAAAACAAGCAAGAGCAAGTGAGCATCCTCAAACCAGCCCTGACTGAATATATCAACCCATACATTATCATCTCAGGAATCTTCTTACGGAGACTGGTCTACACAAACACATTGATTTAATGTTATGTTTATAAAAACACATTTCAAAAAGCTGTAAGGGCTCAACTCATAGCTGCAGCTGTTAAGGGCTTTGTAATTACAAACATGTAAAGTATTTCTGTTGGTTTCCACACATCAGTAACTATAATAGATGATAAACTACAGTTAGAAGAGCCTCAAAGAACCTTTTATTGCACATTTCCTCATTGCTCTCCAAGGAGCTTGACAAGAGATAACCATCCCTTTTTATCCCTTAGACTTCAAGAAATGACACAGCCCAGAATAAATTCCAACCATTTTGTTGGTCAGGATGTGGTGATCTAAAAACCACAGAACTAATAATAGTTAAATAAAGCAACACTCAAATGAAAAAACCCCTCCCTTAATTGATTTCAAATATTTAAGTATTATAGCAATAAACATTTATTGTTGAGTATTTCAATTTCCTGCCACTGGAAACAGCAGCTTATGGAAGCAGGGATAGCAGAAAAGGCACCTCTGTCTTTCTGTGGGTTTTCCATGGCACATACAGAAGGTTTAACCAAATCCAGGTGTCCCTATAAAAAGATAAACTTCAAGTTTGG
Source organism: Corvus cornix cornix (assembly GCF_000738735.6). Classification (NCBI taxonomy): domain Eukaryota; kingdom Metazoa; phylum Chordata; class Aves; order Passeriformes; family Corvidae; genus Corvus; species Corvus cornix. Next base: position 141,341,190 of record NC_046333.1, on the reverse strand, counting down.
GTTTACATCTGAACAGAAAGGATCTGGGACTCTGTTGTTTAAAGAAGTTAGCAAAGATTCATCATGCCATTTATCATCGGACTGAAGATGGCAAGGAGAGGCGAGAATAATTTGTTACTGTAACATTTACTGGCCAAAATCAGGATTGTGCTGTACTTGGAACTGTACAACCTTTCCTCCCCCTCACTGGTAATTGCTCTTTCCTCCACAGCAATCTTTGGCTGTCTGCCCCTCCTCAGTCTTGCCAAGCTGCCCTGCAGATGTACATCCACACCCCTTGATTTTCCTGCTGGGAGAACTGCCTGCCAGCCAAACCAAAGCCCCTTCCCTTGCAGGGGGCTGCCTGCACCAGGGCTGGACAGCTGAGCTGGGGTTGATCAGGAGCTGAGATGAGGATGACTGTGGGATCCTTCTAAGGGATGTCAGAGACTGGCTGCAGGCATGGGTGTGGAATTGCGCAACTACCTTAAAGCCAACTATTAAATAAAAACATTGCATACCTGTCACTAATTCTTTGTTAGTTCTGCCTCAGGATGACCTTAATACTTATAAATGCCACAGGAATGTTCTTAGAGGATAGGCAGCTAGACTAGATCTTTGGATATTCAGATGCTGTTTGCACTGTAGGCTTCAGTTAGCTCTCCCTGCGGAGCCAAGCCTGGCTTGCTGGACTTTTCTGAATTTAATATATTAAAAAATCCTTTAAAAATATTCTTTCTTTTCCTAGGCACACTTTTTGAAGGGTGCTGTGAAAGATTATGAAGAGCTGGAAATTCCTGCTGCAGACTTTGACTTAATTGATCACTGCTGTTTGGAACAGCCCTAAAAAGACATTTAAATTTATAGATGCACTGAGTCCAACTGTTCATCACTGGTACAAAGCAAGTAACAGCCATGCACAGTCCACAGATAATATATCTCAAAACAGTATGATAAGACCATGATTACATGGCCACTTTAATTTGAGATAAATTTTTAAAAAACCCATCCAGATGAAGAGGAGCACAACCGCCATGAGGCAGCATGGCTGGGGACGGCGGGGGACTGCCTTTTCCACAGCAGCTAATGTGTGTGCCCCACTCGAGCAGCTGGGGGGTGAGGTGCTAATTCTCCATGGATTTATCATTTACATTTCAGTGCCAGTATCAGTGTCCAGAATCCACTCTGCTTTTTTGGTTTTTGTTTTTTTGTTTTTTGTGTGATTGATTGTGTGGTTTTGGTGACTTTTTCATGTTTTATTTGTTTGTTAACTACTCTTTAAGAAAGTACAAACACTATTAAAAATGCAGATCAAATAGGTACCAAAGCAATCAATGTTACCAAATATAATGTAGGCTTGAATTCTCAAATCCAAAGCTAAATTATGCAATGAGACAGTAAAGATAGTGGCAAAAATACTGTTTCTCAGCAGTACTGATACTTTACCCTGTTATCTAGGCAGCAGTGGGAATATTCAGGGTCTAAAACTGCAAAGCATAAAGACTCTGCCAGTACACTGTAGTTTTCTCCTTCAACAGCAAAAAGGTCAACCAAACAAAAAGGTTTGATGGGCTGTTTGGTACTGATAGTAGCTCTGGCATCAGCAATTAACAGCATAAAGAGATGTTGAGAACACTGCCACTGATTAATTTCCACTGAAGGTGTGAATATTACTGTACACGTGGCAACTGTATGAAGGAAAATATTAAAAAATGCTGGAGAGAGTGTGAAATCCAGTCTTGCACTAATCTTCTCACTCCGGAGCAGCCAGGATTTCACTCCTGGATTCTATGTGGATCTGAAACAGATTTCTAGCAGCTGACAGCTCAAACCAGGACCATGTTCTGCTGCAAAGCACATCCCTTTGAGACCAAGGTAGTTCAGAAGTTATTAGCACATTGCACAGAAACAAGCCGTTGTTGGGAAAGCTGTGTCTGAAACGAGGCTGGCTCAGTCATCCACCATGAGACAGACTGGATTTAACCCTTTGCTCTGTTCATGATTTGTATCCACAGTGATTTACATACACTTGGATAGTTTGGGACAAACTTCCTTGACTACTATTCCTTCTTATCATCTGATGCGAAGCCAAAGTCACACAGAAAATTTTTACTTTAAGACAAACTATTCCCAAAATGCAGGGAGAAATGTATTTTCTTCTTGGTCTCTTTTTTTAAAAAAACCTTATTAGCATCAAGTAAAAATGGCAAATATAGGAGTTATTTTCAACCTTGGGAAGTTTTTCAGCAATTTTCCTAAGAACTAAAATAAAAGTTTCTAAGTATAACTTCTTTCAGAGCTGTTCAAAGAAGAGTGTCTTTTGACTATTTTACAGAGTAGAACTTGTACCAGAATTGACATTATAACTATTTCAAAAAGAAAAATATATCCCAATGGTAATATTTTTGCTTGTCTTCTTGCTAGTGAAAATTAAGATTAAATCCATTACAGAGACAGCCTGCTTACATATCTGTTATACAGATACCCTCAATAATTATAAATAAATGCTTTTTTCATGTCCAGCAGGCACAAGGATCAGCTGGGAGGTTTGAGTAGCTCAAACTTATAATTGCTTCATTATGGTATTCTGAAACTCACTGTGATCTTCCAGAGGAAAGTCCTCCACATGTGGTTAGACACCCATCTGTTTTATACGTGCATGAGAGACCCACAAGATCCTGATTTCTATTAAATATCAGGCCATGCTGTCCGTAAGAATCCATCCTTTATGGGCACCCATGAAGTCAGGGCTGAAGGGTTTTTTGCAATTGTCAGTGACCTGGAGATGTCATCAGCAGAATACCCAACAAATCAAAATTTTCAGACTTTAGATACTTTTAAAAGCTCTAGGCCAGTTCTAATATTGAAAACGTAATGGTTGATTCCTGTGGTATGGCCACGGCTCTCATCTGGGAAGGTTACTAAACTCCTGGAACTGAGAATGAAAAAGCAAAGCAAAAAAAAAAAAAAAAAAAAAAAAGAATACGCAGCCTTTACCATTGCTTGTTTCAAGAGTTGATACATCTGCTTTGGCATTTCTTGTCTTGATGACAGATTTCAGCAAAATTTGGGCAAGGCTTAGGTGCTACAAGAACATAACATCTGAAACACAGCTTTCCAGCCTTCTCCAAGGGAACATCCAAGCTTCCAACATTTTAAAGGTAGGGGTATCTTTCCAATGGGATCCTTTCCCCCTTGCACACCCCTTGCTCCTCTGCAGATGCTGGGAACCATTCCTCCCACTCCAGCCTCCCAAGCACCACTGCCCTCCAAGTAAACAGATGGAAATCAAGGTGTCAGTTTTTAAAATGTAATTTAAATATGAAATGTGAAGGAGTTGAGAAATGAGTGAAAGTAAACACTTCCACTTAAGGCTGTTATTTTGTCACGAAGGAACAAAAAACTACACTGTTTGTACTTTTCATTGCTGTTACCAACTAGAAAGAAGCTATTTACAAGTGGATAACCAGACAGGCTTGACTTGCCAATTGGTATATCTCTTGAATAAATCCTATCAGCTAATTACCACATCATCACCTTCAACCTCACACACCACATCATGTGTTTGTACACAAAACCCTTAGTGACAACACCTTTTGTGACAATGAGGTTTCCCTCTCTTCAGGGAGTAAAAAACTAATTTTACTTTTAAAAGAAATGTGGAAAAAAGTGTTTGCTTATTAAAAGCTGGATCAGTAATCTGGTTCGGGGCCTCACAACTCCTTCTGCCTGTAGAAAGGGACATGCTCAGCCTGGAGCATGCCAAGGAGTTGCCAAGAATTGCCAAGGAGTCTGTGGATCCAGATATCAAACCCTTTCAAAGGGGAGGAAGGTTCATAGCAGGACTTGCTGCCTGCAGTCCCAAGAGGTGCTCCTGTCCCTTTGTGCTGGCTCTGGGAGCAGCGCACCAAAGCCAGGCACTGCTCCCTTTTCATCCTTTTCATCCTGTGCCAGCAAAAACAAATAAATGAAAGGACTTGTCTCCAGGCAAAGTTCCTTGACCTGCTGACATGGATGGAGGAAGGAGGCAATAGATACATATCTGGTTGGAGGCAAAGGGAAAGAGGGAGATGAAAAGGAGGTGAAGATAGGATCAACCTTCCTGGCAGAAACTTACACTTAGATCAGTAAACTGCACCTTAAGTTTTCAGATAACTGAAAGTCCCAGTGAAATCAATGGCAGGATGGATGTTATGGTACCAAGAACAAGTGCAGAGAAATCTGAGGCAGGAGAACAACAGTGGAGGAGAGAGGGTGCAGAGCTCAGCTTCTTTTACACACTTACACACATAACCTGCATTTATGCTGATACAGGATTTCTTCTATTTTAATAGGTCACCCATAGCCATAAAGCAAAGGAATCCCCATGCTCAGCAAAGAGCCCAGGCTACAGAGATGCTGAATGTGCTGCCACAGAAGAGCTTAAGACCTAAGACTAACTTCTACATAAAAGCAAACACAGGCAGCACTGAAGTATTTGCTCTCACTCTGCTAAGCTTTACATTGTCACAATGGAATGAGGACAAGAGATGAAAATCAGAGGTCCTAAGAGTTATGTTTCCAGTTAGATTTTTATCTTTGGCATTTTTTTTTAAGAGTTCATGCAATCTTGATAGGATTAGTAAAGTAAAGCTGGAATCTCACAATTCACTACCTACTGCATGTTGCTGGAAGGTTAAAAAAATCATACCATGGCCTTTACTCCGTAACTGAGGTTACTGGATGGAACAGAATAAATTGCAGATGTGTGTTCAGTTCTGTAAGTATCTCTAGCAAAAGTGTAATTGGCTGTAGAGTGGGTGGGGTGGGCGTAGGCAAGTATCCAGGCTTTGCATAAACAAGATTTTTTCTCTCGAGAGATGTGTTTCTTGTTCAATCTTTACACCAGTGTGAAGCTGGATCCCTGTTCCATCAGTGGGCTAAAAAATGGGTACCAACAGAGCACGGTACAACTTATAGCAGAGAAAATTAACTCAATTTACAGAATTAAAAATATAAGTGCATAATTCTTGTGCTCCATCTTGGTCTGCGACTGCTGAGTGGTATGGATGGTTTACCTCAGCAAGGCTTCATTACATACTTTCATTACATACATATTACATACTTATTTTGTTTTTAAAAAAGAGGCTGAGTTTTCTATAGTGTTCCAAACAAATTGGTCTCCAACTAAAAACAAACATTGGAATTTAAACAACATGTCTATTAGATGCATTTATTTTGTATTATGTAGTTTATAAAGTCACATCTATTTTATAACATAATACAGTAAGTCACATAATACAGAAAGTCATAGTTTCTCACGGGCTTCATCATTGGTTCAGATAGTCTCCCCCTCCCTCCCTCCTTCCCTTCCAAATGATGGGAATCTACAGGAATTCAAGTCCCTTTTTTTCACCAGGAAGAGAATTAAACCATTGCAGAGCAAATTCCACAAACAGAGTGGACAATTAGAGGAGGAAAAGAGCTGACCTAAGAGCCCATGAGAACAACTCTTGCTTTGGAGTGTGAGGCTTTTGGGCTGCACAAGTCTCAGCTCTGCAAGCTGACAGATCAGCTCAGTGGTCAGGCAAACGCCGACACGGCAAACGGGAATTACTCATGAAGGTAAATTAACACTATCTGTACAGATCTGGAGAGTAATAACATAAGAACCTAATACCCTGAAACACAAACCATCCATAAATATGGAATAGGGGAATATAGGTCACTGCTTTCCATGGCCCTAATTGGGAATTGGTGTGTAAAATCACTGACTTAATGTGAGTCCCAGGGAAAGATACCCACAGGTAAAGCTGGCCCAGGCTGGGCCACATCAGGAAAGCAAACCAGTGACTGCATGTCTAACTTTATAAGCATTTTTATTGTATAGTGCAATTTGATACCTACCATAGAACAGCTCTGAAAATGTTAAATAACTGAAATGGCTAAAGATGGCTCTGGGTAAAATACTGTGTCAGTGTCAGAAGAACACAGTCTAAGCTTAGAAATAATGTCTTTTTATGCTTGGGTTGACCTTTCAGTGTCTTTTTTTTCCTGGTATATCTATAACTAAACTATAGTTGCTAAAACAAAGCCACATATAATGAATAAAGAACTTTAAAACTATGTATCAGTCTACTTACATAGTCAAATATAATTATGCTGAACTGTAGTTCATTTAAGTCCCATATTGGTTAAAAACAGTCACTAAGACAGAAAGAGCAAGGGAAATACAGGGGCAGACAGACTCATGCAGGGCATCCTCAGCACCCTCTAGTATCCAGCATGTCATGAGCACGAACAGTCTGTGCCATTTGAGACAAACAGCTGCTCTCTGTTTGCACAGACAAAAGTGCAATTGTTTTTCCATGTGTTTGGCTAGCTAAACAGAGCCTTGGCTTTAATGCAACATGTTTCCCAAATCATTCGCTTATACCATGAAAGGAAGCCACTTTGTGTCCTGAGCAGCAACAAGAAAAGAGACGAAGAAGTGGACAAGTGCAGGCAAGAGCCTGTAGAGCAGCAGCTGGGGAGCAGCAGCATCCATGAAGTGCTCAGGACAGAGCGCTGAGATGGCCATGAACTTATAAAGCCAACAGCATCTGAGGAACTCTCCAAGCCGTCAAGTGAAATGAGTATTGCAACTAAACCAAGTAATACAAAATGCTTTTCATTCTCAGTTGAGAGCAAAAGTAGTTCAAAACTACAGCTTCTTGCTGTACTGGCCTCTAATTCTATGCCTTTTATAAAGCCATTTAGGATAACCTTTTTAAGATTTCACGCATTCTGCAGATCATTTTTCAGATGACAGTACTCTCTTTAGAGAGCCTGGACTACCAGGGAGTGACCTGCAATAGCCTACGACAGCTCGAGCATGGGTGAGATCCCAGCTGTTCTGTCAGGCACTAGATCTCGCCATTCAATGGGCTATAGACCACACAGGGATTTGGAAGTTGTATCAAAACAAGCACAGCCCTGTTTTACAGTGCAGCTGATACCAGTGCTGCTGTCTCTCTTTCTGAACAGTTACAGCTGTAAGACTCCAGAAAAAAAAATCAAGAAAACACTTTCATAAAGGCAGGGTGTTCAGATATCTGGGTTATCCTGTCATAAAACACCACTTACTTGAAAAGAATTTTTAAACTACCATTTATTAAAATAATGTGACTAAATTTAGAAAATCCACTGATCTCCAATTATGAAGCTGCAGAATATTGGGGTTTTATATTTGTATTTGCTATTGATGAGAAGGAGCCAGTGTACAGACACAAGTGTAGTGGGTCACTTGTTGCCAAACAGCATTTTAGGTGACTGGCCCACAAACAAGTTCAATTCTAATGTCAACTACACTGCTGTGAATGCAGAAAAAAGAGCTCTGAAATATTATTAAACTTTCTGTACTCACATAAGGTTTCAGTTGTTGTAAAGAGAAAAAAAGTTATTTTATTGCCCAGTAAAACTCTCTGTTAAAAGAGTCTTTAGGAAAAATCACACAGAGGCACTGGAAAGCTAATACTACTCTGCAGGCCAAATTCTGGGGCTGGGATAAGCAAGTAAAACCTTGCTAAACCTGTGTCCTGTAAGTTTGGCAGGGGGGAAGATGTTAAAGGCAAAACTTAGACTCAAAAAGTTGAACTTACTATTTTTATATTTCACCTGGCAATTCCCACTGTCTTAATTCCTTTCTCTATAGTGAGTGACATGGATCCTGTTGTTCAAAACCAGGGCTGACAATCATAAAAAGAATTTTTCTCTGTTTTCTTTTGTGTGTGCAGTTTGCAGTTCACATCCTGCTGGTGTGACATTTGCGTCAATGTTCCCAACTGCATGGGAGGGGGTCTTTCCCCTTATACCTCAGCAGGTGACTTTTCACATGCCAAGTTTTGATTTATCATAGAACAGTTCCAGATAGCCACAGCAAGCACCTAGTACAACATAAAGGTGGCTTATTTTTTTAGCCAATTTTATGTCCACTGGCTCAGAAGAACAGAGGCTCATGATCCACTGAAGCAAGCACAGTCCCAGACCCAAATACCTAGCGGTGACTGTGCACTCTGAGGCTTGTGCACAAGGGTGGGGTTCACTTAACCTTCCAAAACAGCTTCAGAAGTTCTGCAGCCTCGGAAGAGATGTCTTCAAAACAAACTCATCCTTATACAACTCTGTGGACAAAGAAGCAAGGTAAACCAAGGAAACAAGCAGGAAAAAAAATGGAGATCCACTAAAAAAAGTAGGACTGTAGGACGAAATTCTGACATCAGAAGATAACAGGAATTTTATCATGGCTTTAAAAGAACTAAAATTTCACACTTAAGAGTCTAGTAATTTATTAGTGAAAAATTGAGCAAAACAGGAGAATTTTGGTAAAGATCAGCAGAGACTGGAGTATGGTAGCATTAGAAAGTGTCTGTCTGCAGAGTAGTTACAACCTGGGCAGGGGTGGCAGGGTGGTATGTCACAAAGAAAGTATCTGGAGTTAATACAAACACAAACTTCAGCAGGGGGAGAAGAATGGCTTAGAAAGAGGAGAGCTGTACAAACTGATGTTTGAAACCCAGTGGTCTGTAACATTGCTGCATGGGAGTTACTGGGCCCAGTCTGCAAATTCTCTGCTCTGAGACTGGAAAACCTGGACCTTATGCTGTGGACCATAGCTCCCACAAGGAAACAAAGAAACTTTAGCAAACTTCATCTGTACAGGTGCCAAAATGGATCTATTCACCAAATGTTTTGATTATGTTTGAGAATATGTCAGATTTTCTGGCATTTTCCATCTCTATTTAAACCCTAACTACTTCACAAGAATTCTGGTGGGAAATTGTCAGTATTGCACGAAGGGTTTGTGACAGGGGAAAGAGGAGAATCCAAATCCAAACTGTGACTTCCTTGTGGCCACCATGGGGCAGGTTCACCAGAAGCCCAGTGGCACAATGTCTCTAAGAGTCTCCTGACACAGAGGTTCAACAATGACTGGGCTTCCAACACAGAGGGGGAATAAAATGGACAGAGTAGCTGGTGCAGTGAAGGGGCAGAAGAGAGATACCCAATCCTGCACTGGGATTCCAAATAATGAGGAAAAACATTTCATTATTTCAATCAACCTAAAGACACTGTGCTAATGCAAAGGATGGTCAAGGACATAAAGACTCTCTTGTTGCATTTGTAGTAGCCTTAATGAAAGCAAAGGAGAAATTTGCCAAACCTTGTCTTCTTTTGGCAACTAACCAAAATTCTGGCAGTGACACACATGGTTTTTCTTCAGTTAGAGGAGCCTCTACTTTGGTGAGAGATCTGAATTCACGAAACTCCCAGACAAGAGGACATGGGTGCAATGCAGTTTTCTGCCCAGTACTCATAGAACCATGTTACTGTGATAATTTTCATGGCATTAATCCCAGTATAGTTAGAGTAACACGGTTTTAGGGTAGGTCCAACCTATCAGAAGTGGTAACAAGATTCACTCTAAAAATCTGGGAACTATTTACATTTACTATAACATTGGGTTTAATTAAATACACACATGGGAAGTGGAAACTTTGGGACAGTTACAGAGGCATCACCATGGCTCACCAGCAAACTACCTGAGCAAATGATGGCCACAGACCAAAAAGAGAAGGTAGACACAGAGCAGGAACACCAAGGCACAGATTCATTCACGGATCAGGAAAGCACAGTGAGAGCTATACATGTTGTTAAAAAGTTGCCAAGGGCAACCAGCCAGTAACTCATTTTTCATGTTGATGGTAGAGCTGAGTATTTTCACATTCACAAATAAATTATCTCTTCCAACTTCTGTTGAATCATTATGCTACTGACTAGCACAGCATTACTAATTTTTTCTTTAGAGTCTTTCTAAAAGACTTCTGCTAAGGATTAAATAAATAATAACGAAAAAGCCATCCAAACTGTTCACCAAACTGTTCAACATTATGTTCACCATTCCTATGCTCTTAACATGTCCTAATGTCCTGGTCCTGCACCTGGGGAGGAATAACCTGATGCACCAGTACAGGCTGGGGGACAACCTGCTGGGAAGCAGCTCTGCAGAGAAGAACCTGGGGGTCCTGGTGGACAACAAGCTGTCCATGAGCAGGGAAGCCAATGGTATCCTCAGGTGCATTAGGAAAAGAATTGCCAGCAGGTCAAGGGAGGTGATCCTGCACCTCTACTCTGTCCCAGTGAGGCATATCTGGAAAGCTGTGCCCAGTTCTGGACTCCTCAGTACAAGAGAGACGTGGAAAAAATGGAGTGGGTCCAGTGGAGGGCTACTAAGTCAGTCAAGGGTCTGGAGAATCTCTCTTACTATGAAAGGTTGAGGGAGCTGGGCCTGTTAAGCCTCAAAAAGAGATGACTGAAAGAGAACTTCATTAATGTCTATAAATATCTAAAGGGAGGGTATCAAGAGGATGGACCAGGCTCTTCTCAGTGGTTCCAAGCAGTAGGACAAGAGGTAACGTGCAGAAACTGAAACACAGGAAGCTCCACTTGAACATGAGGAAGAACTTCTTTACTGTGCAGTGACCATGCACTGGAACAGATTGACCAGGGAGGCTGTGGAACCCCCCTTACTGGATGGGCACAATCCTGTGCAATGTGCTCTAGGATGACCCTGCCTGAGATGGAAGGTTGGACAGATGACACCCTGTGGTCCCTCCCAACCTGACCCCTTCTTTGATTCTGTAATGTAAAAACCATTCTCAAGCATGACTTCAATGCTGTTTGAGGCTAATGCTACTCACACTCCAATCTCTGTGATGGATAGTAGCACATAAAATCTGAGGTCCTGGTTACTGCTGCATAAAGTGCAAGACAGAGTTAAAACATCTTTGAATTTTCTTTAGTTTTGCAAAACCAGACTGATTTTATGGTAAACCATAAAATCTGATTTCTTAAAATTAGATTTTTTCAAAGTCACAGATGCTTGAATACAGCTTCCACATTTCTGTAGAGGAGAATGGACCTTTATACCACAGTTTATAATTAAATACTATCAGAAAACGAAGCACTTACAGAGACATGTTTGAAACTTATGTATACATTTATATTCAAGCCCTACAGCAGTGGTATTCATTGTGGGCAGTGCTATGCATGTTTAGCTCTCCTGCTTCTCTATTTATGGACAAGCTATGAAAGCAGTTTGTCAGCAACTTTTTTTGAGTGTTCGCATTACCAAATACATCCATTCTCAGCTCACTCTAATGTAATTATCGAATTCAGCAGCGAGCTGATAACACAGCTAGAGGAAAATCCCAACCTGCCTCAGTGTTTTCATGCTGTAATTGAAAACAGATGGCAACTCGTGTAATTTATGCTTTTCTACAATCAGTAACATGTTGGTATAAGAATTCTAAGACTGAATTGCATCTGCTTCAACAACACCATATGCTAGTGCACAGCATAAATATTTATCCAAGCCTACTCCATCTTCTCATTTAAAGCTCAATTCCATGAAAAAATGAAAGTACCCTTCAGATACCTTCAATTAGCACTGAAGCATCTCTGGAGTGCTTTAAAGAGCTAGAGGCCCAGCATCAAACACTGAGGTATCTTCTCTTTCGTGAACTCCGCAGAGAGGGTTAAATGGAGGCAGGTACGTTGTGCCTTATTGATACAATATAAATCCCAGTTTTAAAGGTCCTTTTAGGTGCCTTTAGGAGTTACAAGGAAGTTTCTCACTTACAATATCAATGCTTCTCTACCTTTCCCACTATCCTGTAAAAGATTGGAAACTGGACTTGGGATACTTTTTCCTGGAGGAATTTTTTTTTTTTTTTTAAGGATTTTTAGACTGATTCATCTTGCTTGCCGAACGGTTATGCAATCCTCATGTTTGAGGTCAGGTTGGCAAGGACCATCAAGTGGGTTTTGTGTTTCTCTGCAGTGTGAGGTATGTGCAACTTCACGAGAATCTCACAGTTCAAATTTCTTCCAACTGCAGGAATATAAGGCACTGGCAATTCCTCTGATATCACATGCTTTTGGGTTGGTTTTCACCCCACTAGACACTTAAAATGTGTGCCTTTTAGTCTTCCAAGTTACAAGCCTGTAATATGTTGTTATTGTGGCAGTACTTGAATTCTTTGGATTAATCAGATAGTACAGATATTCCTTTGATTGCATGGAATGGGCTTGATGACCTTGACATCGGTCGGCTTCTTGACACAGTGGCAACTCAATTACACTTGAGAGCTGGCTCTTATTCTGCTAGTGAAATCATTTGAGAAACCGGACCTGAAATAATCATTTGTGAATGCAGAAGACAAATGCACAGGCAGAAAATTTCTGAAGCTGATCTCCCTGTGCCACCCTTAGAGATCAGGAGAGCAGAACCATGCTGAAAGGGTCCTGGCTGCACATCACAGTTCCCAAGCTGAGCTCCTAACAGAAGGGGTTGGTACCAGTGACCATACGTGGTCCTTCAAACTCCCTGCTGCTGACTGAAATGAAGAATAGGCTTGAAAAGCTTGAACAGCCACTAGCAATTTGTAGGATTTGAAGATCATACGTGTAACAGCTATAAATACTAATTTGCCAAGAATCAGTTTAAGGAATCAGATAGCTTGCTTTAACGGTTGGAGTTGGGCACTGATTTCTCCAGCCAGTGGGAAGAATGGATGATCAGCAAAATGAGTGATTAATTTGTCCCTCTCACAAGCCTCATACTTTGCTAGGTCTGCTTGGTCCGTCACACTCTGTCGCAGTTATGGCACACCAAATAACAATGTCATGCATAATTTAAGTCACTAGTTTGAAGCCAAGTTGTAACTTTTCAAGGAATATTTGCACCTTAAAAACAGAAATGAACTTACAGAATAAATCACTGAAAAAAGAGAAAAAGAGTTTTACTGATAACAGCTGGCAATATTTAGCAATGTCATCTGCAGAGAACCAGATTTTTCGCCAGTCAATAATGAATATTAAAGCAACCTGGGAACTTCAAAATCCTGCTGTTCCTGTCTGCACTGCTGATGACAGCAGACAGCTAAACAGAGCTGCAAATAACTTAGAAGAACGCATCGCAACACTGACTCCTTTCATAGCCTTGCATCGCCTCCAGCTCCCACTTGTTAATGTGCTTACAGCAACCACTCTCCTCACAAGGCTGCCACAGGCAACCACACTTCAGCAAACCAGGTCCAAAAATACTCTAATAAAGCTAATTGACTAAATATTGATTGAATTATTTTCTCAACTTCACACCTGAAACCTCAGACTGTGAGTAGTAATCCTATTTACCAGCTCCAAGAGAGGTATCAAGTCCTAAAGCTTAACAGCCTCCCACACATCTTCAGCAGACCATGCTAGTAGGGATTTTGTCAGAAATAAATTGTCTGAAAATTCCCCCTGGAAGAGGATGTCACACATAAGGAGATGGCAAGTGCTGCCACGCCAAGGTGCACGTGTGTGACAGAGCCCATGTGTCCCAGCCGCTCGCGCCCTGCCCAGCCCCAGCCACTGCATGAGGTCAGAGCTCTGTCCCGAGCTCATTGAGTTCTCTACTCAGACTCCCAATTTACAGCACTTTGGAGCAAGCCAAGAGCCCAGCCAAGGTCAAACTGAAAGCAAGCCACCACTAAGTCCAGCAGGCAGGTTGAGCCTGCAATGTTTACCGCTTTCTGTGATACCTGGTAGAATTTTAAAACCAGGGTCCTACAATGAGATTGTAGGCAGCAGTCCTCTCTCAACAGTCTGTCCAGCATAATGCAGAGACAGGAAAACAGTGCTCTCCAAAACAGGCAAGTGCAAAATCACAAGCTTTACAAATAAAGACACTTCTAAAAACAATTACAGTGGATGCATCTCCTTAGGAGGAAAATCCCTGCTGCTACTGCCAAGAAGTTTTCTACAAACTGCAGCGCCAAGGCTTGGCTGTTCTTCAAATTCTTGCCCTTTTCATCACAGCCAACTTTCCTTGTTAGCGTTTCTCTGGTGTAGCACTCTTTTTGCAGACAAAAGCCTCTTGCACCAGCCCACCAGAAGTTACCGTGCCCAACAGCCTATTTTCAAAATGCCCTTCCTGCAGCTTCCACACAGGGAAATGTTTAATTTCCAGGAGCTGTCATCTAAAGCCTGTCATTTGATTCCTTTAAATTTGCCAGATTGAGGAGTTCTGTAAACAGATGGATTAAGCAACTTAGATTTTTTAAAAATTTCAAATACTGCACTATGATTTATATACTTATTGCCATGGGAAAATCTCAACAAAGCCCCTTATTTTCAAAGAAAAACACCATTTCTTCACTAGGTTAAATGTATTCAGCATTTCCAAAAATGGGACAACAATTTTCGTGTCTGAAGAGGGGTTCATCTCATATAAAGCTAAAAATTTTTATGCGCAATTCCACTCTGAAAAACCATTTCATACAAAGACAACAGCTTTGACAAGAATCAGATCTGTCCTTGTGTAAAATCAAGGAAATACATCCCAGTTTTCCAACACTGTTTGTTCCTCTCAGGACAATGAACTATTTTGCATTCATCTGTCTTGAATGGTTCAGGTAGACCTCTGCAACCCCATGGGGTTACACATATGACACCGCAGTGCTGCTTTTGACAAGTCAGGTTTCAGAATTCCTCCACTTTACTGCTAGTGTCTATATTCAGAGAATAAAAGGTGTTGTAAAATACTAAACTCCCAAGTTCAGGATCTAGAATATACACATTAATTAGTCACTTATTTTTAAATTTAGGTCCTTTAAATTTTAGGCAGGATCATTATCTGAAAACTATACTCTTCATATAAAAATTGTAACTGCATATTATATTTAGGTGTTGTATAAAACATACAAAAAAATTCCATCTCCCTCAGAATTCAAGCTGTTTGCCAGCAGGATGTGTCTGGGTGCTGCATGTACCAACAAGATCTGCAGCTGCCATTCCCTGTCCCAGGGGTTTTGCCTGCCTGCCTGGACTAAAAAAAAAATGTTTCAAAGACAGTATGTTCTTGAAAGATTCATTAAAAAAAGAATCAGCAGCCAGAGAGCAGAAACCCCTGTCATGCACTTGCTAAGGAGGGGCCCAAGGCAGGTCTGGCACCGTGCAGTGGGCAGGATGTGCATCCCTGGAGCTGTGGCCTACAGCTTGGTGGGTGTGAATACCCAGGTGAGAGGCAACTGGGATGAGTGTGATGAATTAGAAGGCTGGAAAAAATTCATGGCAAACCAGGGTGCATGTGGAATACACCTAAAACCTTCGTCTGTGTTGCTGCCATACAATAAAGCATGGCATAAACTGGTACTTTAATCTTTCTGGCCATTGGAGCAGGTGTAGCACCTACCTTAATTTTCTTGCTTATATCTGTACCTAACATAATACTTTGCCTTTATTTTTCTCTTTGTACAAGGCAAAGATTAATTCACAGATATATGCAAGATGTGATCCAAGCCCGCAGGTAAGTCAGCGGGCTCTGCATTAGCAGTGCAAAAGCTAAAAGTAGAAGGTGTATTTATTGATTCTTAAATCACTTATGAAACTATTTCATCTGTTTGTGAAATGTGAAAGTATCATCCGTTGTTCTTTCCAAATTGTGTTGAATCGTGACTGCTTTGCACTGAACAATGGGCTATGCTAGCTTCACTTTCACTAGGTATGTCTGACTTTGCCTGTTCCTATACAGGCAAAGTCCAGAAACTACGTACCAGTAATCACATAAACTGGAAAGTAAAGAGGGAACCTAAAATTGTGTAGCATTTAAAAAAACCATGAAAATAAAAAATCAATCAAAAAACCAGAACACCACCGGCACCAAAACCAGCCAACCATGTGAATAAACACCCACCTCAAAAAGGGAAAAGGTCTAAAAAGCAACTTGGAAAGGATAATTGAGTCTCATGTGAAAGAGAGACTTCAAGAATCTCGAGGACAGAAGGAAAGAAACAGGAGGGGGTGGAAAGGCAACAGAACTCACTGTGCACAAATGCCTGAAACTGAGACAAAGACACTCAACACTGGAAACAAAAGCACCTCTCCCTCCCCAAATACAGGTAGCCCAAGACCTTTACTGAGCAGCACAACTTCCCCTGGGGAATCATCCCATTTTGAAAACCCACCTTCATCCCAGCTGCGGCTGCTGGCCCACTGGGGTCCACAGCCTGGATGTGGCAGGGTTTGCTCCCCCGCACCACAAAACCCCAGCCCACGGCGTCGCCAACGATCTGGAAAGAGGAAAGGACATGATCACTTTCAAGCAGCTCCATGAAATTCTAGGGGGCAACTTCTAAATGGTCGAAGACGTAATTTCAACATTTCTATGCTTCCAACACATAGTAGAGTACAGGCTGCTGTGTCACTCATGGGAAAGGCTCTATCCAAATGATTCTTCTTGCTTTTAGTGAACTTCTTTTGTTGAACTAGGAGGCTGTAAAAGCAATGCTTCCAATGACTAGGTTCAAAAATGTCTTTAAAGAAAGGCTCTAACAATGTATGTCAGTCGAATTTTCTGTCCCATCATATAGAAAGACCCTGGTAGAAAGCTTCAGTTTGGGTAGGTGATCCACTCCTGCAGAGCAGGAGCACCAAGTCTGGAGGAGTTTGTATAATACAAATGTTACTGTCTTTATGTAATTCTACACCCCTTTTAAGTCAGCAGTATCACACTGGCATAAAGACAAGATAAACAAATGCCAAATCAGACCTGAAATTTGTGGAAGTACTGATCATGATGTTTGGGATTTTAAAGTACAAACCTCAGCAAATGCAAATAAGCTCTAATTATCCCATCAGAAAATGTCTGTTTGGATTGCCCTATGCATATAACATGCAGAAAATAAAGAACAATACTGAAGACATACCGTAAAAGTTTTTCTAACATATGGGGCCCCGGGCATCAAGAGCTCATCAGCAGTCACAGGTCTCTTTAATACTGTGGAGGTACAGAAATGAATATTTAATGAAAACATTCCTCTGGAGTTTCCCCTAATAAATAAGATACAGTGTCAGTATACCTCTTTTTTGGCCCCACTTCCCATTCATGCTTTCAGTTCTTGCAGACTTGCTTGAAATTAGTAAGAGAACCAAGGAAAAGCCTGCAGAATAACTCCAAGTATAAATGATGAGATCTTTGGAAAATTGGGGCATTTAGCCAACAGACTTTGTTGCCTGCAATCAAAATCCCCTAAACACTATCACAAAAATCAGAAGTGGCTTTTCCTGCATCCAGTGTTGAAACAAGCAACCAACCTTCCTGGCATGGAGCAGCTTTCCTTCCCAGGTTACTGTGTACTTGTTGGGTGCTCTCTGCGATTTCATCTGAGTCGGGTTTGAATCACAGAATTAAGTAGCAAGAAAATCCTGTTCAGGTGAGTAATTATCTCAAGACATTTCTGCAGCTGTAGGCACAGACCTATAACTCCCATCTTATCCAGGGACAGACTAGGTAACCTACAGGTGTCTGGGATTTTAAATGAAAGGAAATACCAGTAAGTTTCTGCAGGTCCCTATTGCCTTCCTATATAATGGCATAATTTTCCTCTGAACAAAGTAAATCTAAAGTTCTGCCAAAGCAAAACAATACCATCCTGTGTATCATTTTTTATCTTTCCATAAATGCTTCACGATACAGAGGACAACATAAAAATATATGCTGTTCACCCTATTTGCCTGCTTCACCCTTAAAATTATGTCTGTTTTTCTTTTAGTGGTAAATAATTTTGACAATGTCTGTCTTTTCAGTCACAGGTGGGAGACAAAATTTCTCACAGATGGTATTTGAAGACATTCTTGAGTTTCTTTATGAGATTCATGGGAACAGGGAGAATTCTAGCAGACAAATCAATACCTTTTTTTTACTTTCCCATGCATTTTGACAAACTGTCATTTAGCCAGTGTTACACTTCGCAGAGCCTGTCTGGTCAATGTTAGAAAACTGAACGATTGTGCTCATTTGACAAGTCAGAATCAGGTAAATCATCCATGCAGGGCTCCCTTATGTGCCTCCCTTCATTATACCTCCTGAAATTTTTTTTTGTTTGATGATTGTTTTTCTACATGATTGGTCAAGTCATGACCTGGGTGTTTTTTAAGTGCTTGCCTGCAAGAGAGCTTGTCTGACAATAAATACACCTCTGCCTTTTGTTTATTAGCATGTAGTTCAGCAACAGCTCAGGGTCTGGATAGCAGGAAGCTATTTGTGAACAAAGTCTCTTTATAGTCATCAGAGGATTAAGAATTCCTCATAACATTTACATCTGACAGCCTTATGTTAACCTATGTGAACTGACATGTGGATCTGTACTTCGGCTCTGGGAGAAATAACCCTACATTGCCAGTAACTGTATACTTCTTAAAAATCAGTTTATAAGCCCATTGCTGTCTTCTTTCAAATATGAGTCTGTTAAAGCTATTCAGAGTTTGAGAACCAGTCCTAAGGGAAAATTTCTTCTAAAAAATTTATGCAAGAGCAACATCAGCCTATTGTTTTTCTTCCAGTGTTGTGTAATCAGCTGCATTAAAATAAACTTGTTCTCACTACTCATGGGCTGACACTTCATATAAAATCAGAACCATAAATGAACAGAATAGTTGGCATACTTCAGATAACAGACACATTTATGGATAGCACATGAATGCTGTTTTATCTGTCCCAGAAAATTTTCCAGGATGTAATTAATGTACTGGGGACAAACAGCTCCCCATACAAAAGCTACCAGAGCATTTCTGGAATGTATACCTGAGAGATATTCGGCCAAAACATGATACTGTATACCCTCTATACAGGGGCAAGCCCCCCGCATAAAGGTGTGAGCATATTGGAAGGTGGTGCTGAACACCCAACAACACATTCCGAGGATGCGATGGCCACTAGAACTGACAGCATTTCCCAGGCTGCTGGAGAGGGTTATGGCTTCTGAGCATATAATCCTACTGAGTCCTTCCAATTATTTTAGTTCAGAGCTTCATACTGAATTCCCAGCAAAGCTTAAGCAGAGGGAAGGAAATGTGCTAACAGGAGAGAGAAGGAAAATATCCTTCCCCTTCTGATGGCCACTCTGCACAGCAGGAATGATATGCACTTTAGTTCACTCATCTCTGAAGTAAATGGTCAATGTTTTGAACAGCATTCACCTAGTGCTTGAGGCACTCTCTTGTAATCACTTCAAATGCCAGCATCCTTCTGAAAGCAAAGATTACACACATCCATTGAAGCCTTACCCCAGTGTACAGTACTCCCCACACTACTGGCAGAGACCTTGTGAATTTGAAATAACAAGGAACTCAAAGGGCAGCAGGGGCTCTGTTTGATATTCAGGGCTGTTTCTGAGGGAAACAGAGAGGCTGAAACAATATCTATCTTGGTCTGTTTTTCCCTTTCCAGATGTACAGTAAGAAACAATTTTAAGCGAACTGTGGAAGAATGGGTGTGTTTAACCTTCCGGCATGGGATAGGAAATCCTTTCAAAAGGAAAATAAGCTTCAACGCTACTTCTACCTTCTGAACAGACCAGTGTAAGACTTAAAACAAATGAAAATGTTCGAATGGTCTCTAACAGGCTGAAACAATGCTGCCTCAGGTTTTTTTAGAGGCTACTGTTTTCTGAGAAGTGTTATTTCATGGCAGCTCAAGTGGTCACTGCATAGTTAAACTCACCTCTGACTTGCACCTAAGGAATGTCTCTAGGAGGAGATTTGAACCAGTTCAGAGCTTGGCACTGAAGAGGCAAATCTAGGCCTCTGACTGCATGTCCTCCTAAGAGATAAACTGCAGCTCAAACCACAATTATGGACTTGATGCAGAGATTACTGGAGGCAGAAATCTGGCTTGTGTTCAACAGGACTTCAGGCTAGTAATTCCCTCTGACCTACAAAACCTGTGACACTGTGAATTTTTAATATATTCTTGGAAACATAAGCTTAGGCGTGATGATTGGCATTCTTCACATAGCCTTCTCCCAAAGAGATGTCCACACTCTGGCTGCTGTGCATCATAAGCCATGCTGGTGCTCACCAGATTTGGGGTTGCAGAGCACGGGGGGGCTGCTGCTGAGCGTTGGGCTACTGCTGAAGTACCCGCTGCTGCCACAGCTACTCATGCTGCTCCTCCGCACTGCCGACACAATCTTTATCTCCTTGGTGGGACTCACTACAAGCAGAGAGAAAACAAAGAGAGAAAGGGAGCTCGTACCAGTTATTAAGCCATTTCCCTGTTTCTTTTTAGAAAAGCATCAACTTTTGCTTGTCATGCTTTCACTGACAACACTGGGAATGGGTTAGTGTGTCCTACACTGTTAGCAGAGTCACTGCATGAGAGTAATACTGTCACTAACAGGACGGCTGAACTGCTCCCACTGCAGTGTTTTCTAAGAGGCATTTTAATATAGGGAACTAGGTTTTTCCAGTTTTCCTTTCCCTTCTTTCAGTTCTTACTAGATATTGCTGTACACAAATTCTGCAGGGTCCCTTCCCCTCACTTTTAATCTTCTTGAAAATTTCACATAGAATGTATGACAAATTACTTTGAGTTTGGTCAACTTAACCTGTTCGGTTTGAACATGGACACCAAATTTTGATCAGCATCTGAAATGCCCTTGATACAGAGACACCCCAGGGAGCTATAGGTTTGGTAAACTGAGTGAATGGACAATCCCTATGAACAGGGACACATAATACTCAGCCCTGCATTTTTTTCTAACATTGAAACCCCTTGTCCAAAACCAATTTTTTAATATTCCACAGAGTCACTCTACATACAGCAGTATAATTAATGAATCACCTGAGAGAAAACTGGTGTGTTTCCTGTTGTCATGATTCTGTTTGCGCAGGCAAAATGGGCTGTCATGGCTTTCTGGCATCAAGCGAGATTTCTCAGTGAGGAGCTCCATTAATCGCCGCCGCCGGCGGAAATTCATTCTGCACTGGTAGAGCAAACTGCTGTCCATAAAATGGTGCTTGTTGGACACTAGGAAAAGAAATGGATAGAATGTCTGTGCCTGGTAGGCACAGAAAGAAATCCAAGCCTACCTATGTGCAACCTGTGCACTACAGACCTTGCTGTAAGGAAGCAAAGCTCAGGGCTCTCCTCTTCCCCTGTGCAGATTCAGAAAGAGGAGGAAGGTGGTCAGCTTCACATGGATGGCTTCACATGGGTGTATACTTTACACATGTGAAGTATACACCCTTTACAGCAACAGTAACAAAGTAGGAATTGTAGTGGCAAATGCTGCAAAGAATCTTTTACACCACTTTGATTAATGACATGCACTTTTTATTGCCAAGTGGAAATAGAAGTATTCACCTCTCCATGACAGGTTGCATAATGGTCCACCTCCATGCATGCTTCTTCTGTATGCTGCCTGCTGCTGCTGCTCACTACAGACCAGACTTAGCTCCTTATGTCCAGTTTTGCGTAAATTCATCAGTCTAGATCAGCCCCGGGAGCTCTGTCCAACTACCTTATTCAGAGCTACAGGGCAGCAAAGAATCAAGACCTGTGTATTTCCTCTTGTCTTGTTCACCACAGATACCATGTCCCTGACATTTCCTGCAGGCCACTTCCCTCCTTCGCACAGATACACAAGGTTTGGGAACAGGCACCTGGCCAAAAATAATTTCTTACATAATGAACAAAAATCTTAATCACAACCTGTTTTGACACTGAGAACAAATCCCAGGCTGCTGGTGTCAGAGTAGGAGCGCCAAACCTACCCCCAGAGTGCAACATCACTGTAATGTCTGCGTGTTTGCTGCCACCGATGCTGCGTCTTAACAGCGATGAAAAACGCAGTAGTTGGATGGAGCTCTGTGCCAGGTCCTGAAAGTGCTCTGACTCCTGCAGGTCCTGATTGCAGGAAAGCCTTCTGGAGTACTCTCTGCATCACTACTGCAGCATCTAAAATAGCTGCAGTAGGTGTTTGGCAGCATTCTTCTCCATTTTCACCCAGCTTCTGTGATCACGTTCCACAGAAATAATTTCCCACAGTTGACCTTTTCAATGAAGAATCCAAATTCTGGATTTTTCTAGTTTATAAATTACATTTCTTGCAATACTCACTCGTAAGAACTGGTGGGCTATAGATATTTATGTGTAAAGTATAAACAACAACACAGGCATGCACTGAGGTCAGTCAAATCTAGGATTACATGACTCAGTCACTCGGCCTCCTACTGCAGACACAGAGCTTTTGCTCTGCCCAACATATGGGTTCCAAAAACCAGCAGAGTCCAAGGTGATACGCAAGGCCCAGAGCCTGGAGCCCTGCTGGCCTGCTTTCCTTTCATTCTCATCCCCAACCCAGTCTTTCTTGCTCTCATCCCTTCTTAACACCTCCTTGTGTCTCAGGTTATTCTTCATGGACCCCACAAAACTACACTACACATTACAACCTTGCAAAATAGGCTGTATTTACACGTAAACTGCCAGTAAGCCATCTGATGTTTGTGAGCTGAAGAAATAACCTCAAAGAGGAAAAAGCCATCACCTTCTCCAGGTATGTCAAGTCACTCAGACAATAAAGATGCCAGTCCTAGATATGATCCTCAAGGCACCATCTTCTATGTGGATGCAGAAACTGCCTTATGAGGTCATCTTGAAAAGAAGCATGTCCCTTGCCAGCCTGGGCCACTGTAAGAGAGGCCACTGTCTGTACAAATGGACTTCTGCCTCTGGGACACAAGGAATAATCAAGACACAGGATTTCTCTGAACTGCACATGCTTGTGCCCAAGCTGCCACACAGGCCATCTGCCCCAGAGTCACGCGGCGCAGGCTGTAAGGCATCCCTTAGATTGCCTGGTTCTGTCAAAAAGATGGAAAACACGGAAAAGATGGAAAAGTGGCAAAAGCCACTTAGCTTTTGTCTGCTTCATTTTGTTGCTGAATCTACTGTGTCCTCAGGGATGCAAAATGGCTTTGTTAAGTCCAATTTAGCATTGCAAGTTAACTCGTTACTGTGTTCTGACACGTTACTTAGTGCAGGTACACACTGCTGCTGTGCTCCCCGTTTTGGATACGTATCATATGCACTACTATTAAACAACACTTACTAACAGTCACTATTTTTGAAGAATGGAAGTAGAGGAGGAGAGATTTGGAGATTTGCCTACATCCCCCAAAGGATTTGCTACCAGAGGCAGAGTTAGTATGTAGGTGTTCACAGCTACCAGTTTCATTTTAAGATCACTGACATAATAAGTAAAAGTAGCAATATCTATCAATATCTTACCACATTATTAGAATAACCTAATTTAAAGACAATTTTTTTTTTAATTTGAGGCCATCTCAAACTCAGTCTGAAAAAGGCAAGCTCTACTTATTCAGCACTACTGTGATTCATAATCTTAAATCAAAGAGGGCTCCACAAATGCTCCCTTGGAAAGAGAACTGCTGTGGACAACCATTCAGTGTAAGAAATACCAGTATGGTTTCTGAGTCAAGTTAAATATTATGACACCACAGTTTTTAACTAAAATTATTCTGTTGTTTGTGTCATTAACTGAAGTGCTCTGACAGTACTCAGAAATTACGATAATCAGAGACAAACACACACTCGTGCTGCAGACATTGTCAAGCACTCTGAAATTCGGGAATTACTGACCGTGAAACTAGATAATGTAAACATTTTTATGCCAAGATACTGAACATATTTTAGAATAACAATACTTGTTTTGACTGAAATATTGTCTTATTTATATACTTAAAGCAGCAAAGCTTAGGTTTTCCATTGAGGTCATTAATCTCTGCTGTAACTACTTCAGTCCATAGAAAGGTAAATTTTTATACAATAAATGAGTGCAACTGGAAAAGCTAAGTCCAATGACTGTGTGTCGGAGAATATTTGTATATGATTTACACAACAAAGAGTTTGCAACCAAAATGCTTATGACATGCAGCATCAGTATAGAATTTGCCGTGCTCCTTGACTTTCATATTTTAACCTCCTCATTTCTAAGGATAGTTCACATATCATGTGCTTGTAGCATCATGTAATTTTTTACATATTTAAAAAGAAGTTAAAAATATAAATAGGAGTAGAATAGCTCAGACTGTCTCCTTATGCATACATCATCAAATAAAATCTCTAGCCAAAATTAATTCTGTGCCTCATGGAGCTCCTTTTTTTTTTTTTTTTTAAATCATCTGACTTATTCGTGATTTGTGATTAAATGTCCAGGCTGTGACTCAGCCTAAGGATGAGTGTATCTGGAAAGGTGTGGAAAAGGGGATTTCCAGACCACAGATCAGAAGGAAGAGGTTGAGGAGGGGGAGGCAGATGTGGAAGCTGGCTGCCTCTGAAAGCTCTCCTCAGGTGCAGTGGCTGACTTTCAGCAAGAACCAGGAGAATCTACACATGCCCTTGTCCTTGGTAAATCCCAACTATGTGAATGCCGGATGCAGGGCACACACAGAAGGTTGGGTTTGTTGCACTGGAAGCTGCTGGCTGTGAGGTACAGGTGCAGTCACGGGTGCTCAGCTCAACTGCTTTAGCAGCTCACATTTTGCTGCAAGCAGCAGAGGAAAGCAGGAGTGAAAAGCTTTTCCAAACCGATGGCAGAATGCTGAGAGGGTTGCACAGATTTGCCCAGGAGCGGTTTCTTTAAAGGTAATTTAGAGGTTGTTACCTCTGGGTGTTGACTCAGAGGCAGTAGCAGATAAACTTGCGGCAGCTCACAAGGCTCTTGCTCCAGGTATCTGTACCTCTCATGGAAGCTGCTGCTCTAGATAGGGATTGACATTACTATTCCTCAATTAGTTCACTGCTCTTCACAGTGCAGCATAGAAAGCAAACTGGCACCCATTTCACTTTAACAGTCAAGCCATGGCTGACGAGCGTCAGGACCTGTATTTGTACATTATGAGGGCGATGCAAAGAGCAAGGTGGGGTGAATTCATGTTTCTCGTTCCAATTTAATTCATGGCTGTTCAGGTGGCAACATGTTTGTGTTACAATGTGCACCTTATGCAACAGAAAGAAATGTACCAAACAGAGTAAAGTAAAAATATGGTGACTGGCAACCTCCAAAACCATAAAAGCACACAAGAGCATTTATGGTCCTGGAAGGAAAGGCACCAACGCTAACATATACTCATCGATGTCAATCTTTGGAAGTACGGTCACAACTCACCAGTCTAACCTCCCACATACACAGGCCACAAAATTTCTCCCAGAAACAAAGTTTAACAACTATCTTTTAATCTTACAAAAAAATTAGTTTACTTATACTTTAAAGCATTTATTGACCACTTCACTCTTCCCTTTACAAGCTATTCAAGCCTTCAGTCATTTGCCCTGCCAGACAATAAAGATTTAACTCAAAGCTGAATTTGCTTAACTTTAGCTGCTAATCCCTGGATTTTGTCACACCTTCATTAGAAAGTTATGTACAATCTGGTCAAAAATCTTTGCAAAGAAGTCTGTGAAGAGATGAAGCCAACTCTCAAACATATCTTTTATCACCTGAATAAATACTACCCCCTAAATTCTGACCTTTTTTTAGCCTTCCTTGAATTCTCTTCAGAATTTCTTTATCTTTCCTAAAGACCCACTTATCTGAACTGCATGCCCAAAATTACAACCTCATTCCCCTTTTCTTACTGGCTGTTTTTCTTTTTGTACATATCAGGCTCACAGTTACTACTGCACTGTACTGCACAAATGGAATAAAATAGAAATAATTTGTGCCCCGCATACCTTCCTTTCCCTGCACAGCACTGCTCCACAGCAACGAGTGGAGCCTGTATTCTCAGTTCCTAGACGTATTGCCTTGTAGTTATACCATTAGCTATACAAAACCCCCATCTCTTTTGGGGTAATGACCATTTAATTGATAGAGTTCAATTATTTGTTTACTGCCTCATCAATCCCTAGAGTTTGCAAATTTCATTGGCAAGGGTTTTAGCTGGTCATTCACTATTTATGTTACTGTTAAGATGAAAAAAATCAGAATATTTATTTTGGATTTTCTCTGTTTGGGAGCACTTAATATTGCAGCTTTGGTGCTTCCTGTGCCTGGCTGCTTCACAGTTTCTGTTCAGATACATAAAATATAAATAGTAACATCCATGCAAATCTTCTTTCGGCTTCTGATTCTGACATAAAATCCCAGGATCTGCATGGAGCTCAAACAGCCTTTTCCACTTTTTCAAAGAGGCTGATGCACAGCAGAGACAGAAATATTAGCTCTACACTGATTTCATAGAACTGAGGAAGCTTTAGAAAGTACAAAAGCCTATTTTAATAAATGGTATGACTCATGCCTGAAAAATCAGGCCATTTTCATAACTGGTTTTTCCCCCAAATCCCTCCCACCACTTCAATTTCCCATGATTTTTAGCACTGATAATCTGTGTACATCTCCACCGCGGTGATTAATGCTTTCTACCAGCTGAGAGCTGCAGTCCCCAGTAGGACACATCCAGTGAGGCACTCCAGCTGCTCTGCATGTCCCCAGAAACAAATGCTGTCACCAAGCAAGCTTGTGGCTGGAGCCAGGGAACGGCTGTTCCATGTTGAGGGAGCAGGAGGAAGGAGATCAAAGTTCCACCAGGAGCCAGATGAGCAGCTTTTCTCAAGAGAGCAGAGGACACATTGAAGTGTGTGCTTGTTTGTTTGTGTGAGAGTGTGCTTGTGCTAGGGTTAAGAGGAAGAGGTTATAAAACATGAGCAGAGTGTATGGATTTTTCAGTGTGGGTATGTCATATCTTTCTCCACTTAAAGACAAAAGCAGCACTGAACTCTTTCCAGCAGTGCACAACACATTTCCAAGCCTTCCACTGCACAAGGCAGCAGCCGAGTCTATTCAAAAGTATACTTTATCTTTTAATGAGGTAGTTTCCTCTATTAAAATGATGTGAAATGCAGTCGGAAGTTGTAGAAGATCATTCCAGACCTTCACTATTACTGGCTGCAATAGTCTGTGCCTTCATATAGCAAGTCACAGATGACCATACCAGTTCTGACCTCTGGAGTAGCAGGATATTACCCCAAAAGAGCTGATGTCACGCCAAGAACAAACGCAGGATGATGAAACATACACTGACAGGCTGCAGGGGCCGGCAGGGGCTGGGGGATTATCTGAAGGAGAACACAGCTGGAGCTGCTTCCACCTGCACCCAAAGTGTGCCCAGGGAAGGGTCTGGCTCTCATTCCATGACATTTTGCTTTCTTGCTCCCCTCTCCAAAGCAGAACCAGTGTTTAACAGGGAAGGAAACAAATCAACACATAAAATACTGGTTCCTTAAAAAAATGCCTCTCTCTATGGATAGCACACAGCTTGATGAGCCAGCCTCCTCTGTGCCTCAGGCCTTTGGCCAGCCCAGTTTTGATGCCTTGCCAGAGAAACAGTGGAAGTGTGTGTCCACTTTGGCTTTCACAGAGCAGTGGGGAGTCCGTGGACTTGGCAAACACCAACAGCTGCTGAGACCCGCGCAGGGCGGCTGCGCAGCTTTCGGCCAGTCCTCACCCCATGCTGCCCATCTCTGCCACACGACCCAGCCACTCCCGTGCTGCCCCTCATCCACTCCTGCCTTGCACCGACACACGTGTGGCTGGAGGAGAGTAACTGGCACTTTATTCAGCACTGGACAATGCTTCTCCCACTCCTCTCAAAGCCTTCCTGTTTTTCTGCTAATCTGGCACTGCAATGCATTTTAATAATGGCACCTATTCAGATGAGTTTCCTTTTACACATTGATGAATTCCACCTGCTTGGATCTCCCACAAATCCAGGGAGAGAGACTACAGATGTTTAGTGAGCACAGGGCCCTGGATCTTGGGTCTTGCATTCCCTGCACTGTGTAAACACAACACTTGCATTTCCACCTTTTATGAATGTTTATATGCTATGCAGACTGTAGATAAGCCCACCTGTGCATGTATTCAGCCATCACGTTAAACTCTCAGCAGTGCAGCTCTACCAAATTGTATTTTTTTCTTATTTGGATTACAAGGAATTCACTTTGAACAGACTGTGGGTCTAAGCTTGAACTTCTCCTGCTTCCACTGCTCCCCTCCTATAAAACTGCAAGGCAGATTCTGGCCCTGAAATACAAAATCCAGAGAGCTGTTCCAGCTCATCCTACTAAGGGTAAAGTCAGCAAGTATGTCCAGAAATAAATAGGTCCTGGAACTGTAAGTAGGTCCAGAAAAATAAAGCTGTGCTATAACTACAGCTCTCTGAGCTATAAATAGGGAGGGCTTTCTGAGCTATATCAATGAACTGTAGTATATTCATGTAGTCCAAAAAAGGTCTAGACAACTTTTATACTGTCTTTAAAGCATCAGGATTACAGTAGAAAACTGTCAAAAGTTCCTTGGGAACTGAAATTCAGAGTATCCTGTTCTTATTAAAGTGGTATGTTCTGATCAGTGCATTAACATGTTATTTCTCCTGCCTTAAAATAGGTATGCAGATAAGTGTTTCTATATACATTTTGTCTTTCCAGCCAGTTTGCCATCTATTTGCAGTCTATTTTCAAATACACATTACTTACTCTAGCATGAAAAGCCAGTGTTGAATCACACACATTTCAGCAGTCTTTTTGGTCTGTATATGAGGATTTATCATCTTTAATTTAGTAAGTTTACAGAACATAGCCAACTGCTTTTCTTTGCTTCCAAATAAAGTATGGGAAGTACAGTCTGTGGCAAGGGAAGCAGAAGATGAAAAGGCCCATCTGGGTATCTCATTTTTTTTGTTGCAAACCCATTTTGTTGAAACCCATTCTCTGTCAGAAAAATAGAATTCAATAGTTAATATGAAAAGAATTTTTCATATGTTATTTACATAAAGCATAGAGTATGTGGCTCTTTCAAAAACCAAATCCATTCCTGCTGTAGATAAAGACAACCGCAAGAAGAGCACAATGAGAAGCTGACAGACCAAGGAGCTGGGAGTTTATACAACTACATACAAAGTTCTTATTCTTTGACTTCTTACAAGGGCAAAATCATGAAAAATATGCAAAGTGGTCTCCAGATTTAGGATAAGCAGCTGAATTACCATGGGTGAGGTTGCTGCCCCTACGGATGGAAACTGCCAGGGAAGAGCTGCCACACAAACAACTGAGTGCTTCTGCCTGGCATCAGCACAGGGGAAACAGGACTTAACAATAAAAACAAAATTGTATTGCAGGACATCACAGACTAACTGAAGGCTTGTGTTTTACTGATAAATATACATCATCTGTAAAAATGTGATGTTTTATAGTTTTTAGCAAAATGAAAGCTTGGAAATATCCAAGGGCTGATGTGATTCAGGTTTCAGATCAACTAGAAAAATTGTGTTAAAAAATATATGTGTTAATTTTGGAGGAGAAAGCCTATGATCAGTTAAGTCAAGGATTTACGGTATGCTTCAATGATACTTGTAAATGCTATCTGGAGTTGATATTTCCAAGAAAGGGGTTCCAAAGAGAAATCTTGATTTAAGGAAGTGTATATTTAACATACATGGCAAGTTTTCACTTTTTAAGTGAATCATAATCAGCTAATCTTAAGCAGTTGGACATCTAAGGTAAATATAGCAGCACATACTTCATTATTCACAGCAATTTTAGAAGAGAAGGAAAGGTTTTCCACAAAAGCAAGAGAAATAATGCTTTGTAAGATATTTAATCAACTCCCACAATTATAACAAACTTTCAATTGCATCATGTGTCTTGATACTTAAAACTAAATGCACTGATCATCTTCACAAAGGAAATTCTGCCGTATAAATGTACAGAGTCTTTGCAAAGAATAGGGAAAATTAAAATAGACATAAGACTTTCCTGCAGAGACAGAGACACAGCACATGTCAACATTTACTGTTCTCACTAAGTCACGACAAAGTGTTTGTTTTCATCTCTGAAAGTAATTTGCACAGTGGAGTTTGCTGATAAAAGATTAACTCTTGAAAGCAGATAAGCACCTGCTTCTGTGCTAAACCACCAGAACATGTGTCTACCCTGAACACACCAGGTCTGACCAAGTGCAATTATGTCAACAAAAGTTTTTAAAGTTGAAAGGTATTTTAAAGGAGGGTGGAGGCCAAAGATACTAATATCATGATGCCTAAGGCATCTTACCACCTATTTATTACCATCATAAAATCCTAGTGCTGACAAAATCATAAAATTGTTTAGGTTGGAAAAGACCTCTAAGATCCTGAAGCTCAACCATTAACCTGACACTGCCAAGTTCACCACTAACCCATGTCCTTAAGTGTCACATCTGCACATCTTTTAAATACTTCTAGGGATGGTGACTCCACCACTTCCCTGGGCAGCCTGTTCCAATTCTAGACAACCCTTTCTGTGAAGAAATTTTTCATAATATCCAACCTAAACTTGCCCTGGTGCAACCTGAGGCCTTTTCCTCTTGCCCTGTCATTTGCTACCTGAGAGAAGAGACCAACTCCCACCTGGCTACAGTCTCCTTTCAGGGAGCTGTACAGAGCGATAAGGTCTCTCCTGAGCCTCCTTTTCCCCAGACCAAACACCCCCAGCTCCCTCAGCTGCTCCTCATCAGACTGGTGTTCCAGACCCTTCCCCAGCTCCGTTGCCCTTCTCTGGACTCGCTCCAGCCCCTCAGTGTCTCTGATGTACAGAGGGGCCCAGAACTGGACACAGGATCTGAGATGCGGCCTCAGCAGTGCCAAGTACAGGGGGACAATCCCTGCCTTGGTCCTGCTGGCCACAATTTCTGATACAGGCCAGGATGCCATTGGCCTTCTTGGCCACCTGGGCACACACACTGGATCATGTTCAGCTGCTGTCAACCAGCACCCCCAGCTCCTTTTCCAATGGGCAGCTTTCCAACCACTCATCTCCAAGCCTGGAGCATTGGATGGGGTTCCTTGCATGGGGCTGTTATGACTCGAGTGCAGGACGCAGCACTTCCCTTGTCGAACCTCATACCACTGGCCCTGGCCCATCAATCCAGACTGTCCAGATCCCTCTGTAGAGCCCTCCTACCTTCCAGAAGATCAACACTCCCAATCAACTTCTTGTCATCTGCAACATCACCTTTTCTGCCCTTGATCCCTTGAAAAAGATCTCCTTAATAAAGATAATTAAGAGGACTAGCCCCAGTAATGAGCCCTGGCCCCAATACCAAGCCCTGGGGAATACTCCAGGCCGGGCCATCCAGCCAGCTCTTACCTAGTGAAGAGTGCACCCATCCACACCACGGGAATACAGTTTCTGCAGGAGAATGCCACGGGAAACAGTATCAAAGGCTTCACTGGTCTAGGCAGACCAGGTGTTTCAAAGAAAGTGCTAGCCTGTCATCTCCAAAAGAGACTCTTCCACCCCTCAGTCATTCAGGAAACCAAAACCTTTTGAGAACTCAGCACACCTATTCTGCTGCTGGTCTGAGCCTGGGAATCTGGATCCCAACCCCCTGGAATAGAGTGCACAGCCACGCAAAACGCTTCGTGCTGAACTGTGCTGTGGTCACTGCTCAGGGAAGGTGCTGGGGGGATGCCAGGGAAGAAATTACACCAAGCACATGAACTTGAAGGTCCAAGCAGCTTGGGAAACCACAGCAACAAAAGAGACAGAATGTTATCTGGCATGAGGAGTTCTGCTGCTCAGACCCCCATTTTTTGCAGGCTCAATGGTACACACTGTATCGTCTGTGGTACAAAGCAATCCCTGTGTGTTTACATTCTACAATATATTGAAAAGTATTCATAAATGTGCTAAGGTTTGGTTGCTGCCATGAAGGAAATGCAAATATTCATCTTGCAAGTTGTAGATGCTATCCTAAGACAGCATTGGTTTCTCTTAACAGTATTAACCAGATTTTAAAATTTAAACTATTTATTACTGGAGATCCCAGACTTTAAAAATTTCTGCAAGGCAGGCAGATGTTTCTCCATCCCTCAAGCTTCCATACCCAATGAGTCCTTGGAGGAGGACAGGAAGGCTCTGCCTATCATATCAGCAGCACTCTGCTGTTGTGGCGCATGCAGCTGCAAGGTAAGTTCTGCAGCAAGGGCCATAAACAAGTATGAGCCAAAAATAACTCCATAAAGAGCTCTGTGAATACCCTCTTTCATCCTTGAACATCTCAGTATCTCTGTTTTCCAGACTGAGAAAGGGCTGACTATGTGTGGATGCTCCCATTGTCCTCTGTCTGCCCCCAGCCCATCTTCTTCTCCTGCTGCATGTGAATCTTGACCACAGTAGCTAATCTGCCCCACCATGTCCATTTGAAGAAGAACTAAGAAAGATCCAGTCTCCTGGATCTTTTATCTATTAATATTTCCAAGCTGTACATACCTCACCATATTAGAAACGGGCTTTTCTACAGCTGAGAAATGTGTTCTGTACACCTTTTGTCCCTGCCTTTAGTGTATGTGCATCACCAAATTTATAATTCTTCCCACAATCTTTATTCCTATATTCTGGATGAAGGCCATCAGTGCTCACAAACGCCAAGTAACTACTGGCAACTACAATCCCAACACATGCCTTCAAGAAATGTACAATGTTTATTCCATATTACATGGGGGTACCAATTCAAAGAAAAGGAAATCTGGGTCCTATTTGTGAAAATGGTGGTTTGTGGGTTATGATTTCACAGAATCACAGAATATTCTGAGTTGGAAAGGACCCACAAGGATCATCGAGTCCAACTCTTAAGTGAATGGCCCATATGGGGATCAAACCCACAACTTTGCATTATTAGCACCAGGCTCCAACCAGTGGAGCTAATCTCAGTGATTTGTGTGGGCCAGTGAGATTTTGGCAAGAAGCAATTCAGCGCTTAAGTACATTTCATCATTTCACGCACAGCAGGGGAAATGTGTGTAGTTACATATGTCTAAAGAGATCAGGAAGATTATTTTAAAACTGAGAATTTGATGCTTTTACAACGTTTATACAACTCCTCTTAAACCACTGTTTTCCTTTTCAAAATTAGCATCGGTGTTTGTTTCCTGTGTGAAACCTGGCTTGTGTCTGACCAATTAAAGTGAAGAAAAATGTGTCAGGAAGCCATTTTGAATACAGTGCCTCAGCTGCAGAATAGAGCTTCTCTGAGTAATT
The DNA here is from genome assembly GCF_000738735.6 of Corvus cornix cornix. Taxonomy (NCBI): domain Eukaryota; kingdom Metazoa; phylum Chordata; class Aves; order Passeriformes; family Corvidae; genus Corvus; species Corvus cornix. The sequence goes on along the minus strand of NC_046333.1, from coordinate 141,308,267 downwards.
GAAATGAAAGTCAGTATTAGTAAAAATGAATTGCATAATTTGGTTGTGGCTGGAAAATTACTACTGAGATTGGCAACTTGATGCAACAGTTTCTATTACTTTCCATGGCATTAGGTGGGGTAATAAATACTTCGTAAGAACAATACAGCAAGCTTTATTTCATTCTGTATTGTGGATATCAAACAATACTGCAAGGAAAAGATTGCCTTTAGAACAGGAAATGTTTTATTCTCCACTCCTGTTCAGTGGAGTTTTTCTGCTGGTTCTTGCCAACAAGGATGCCAATTAGTGTCAAGTAACATTTTGGTACTGCTGATGAGAGACAAAACAAAGGAAGCACAGTATGGTGAAATGAATTTACAGTACTAAGACACAGAAAAATATCTTTCTTTAGTTTTTTAATTGGATCTAGAACTCGGTAAGATGAGTGGGAGGGTGCCAGGGAGAGAATACCACTCCTACCATTTTACAGTTTATATCCCTAATTTTGTATTGGAAGTTCTCATTTCGAGCTCCCTTCTTAGAGGAAGCCAGCATTACATGAACCTTCAAAGTTCAGATCATATCCAGTTGCTAAGATGAAACCCAAACCAGCTCTGTGTTAATTCTGCTAGTACTTACATCAACATACCTGACACTATCTAGACAAATTATTGCAGTGAAAGGGATGAGATCTCCTTTCACACACTGAAAGTGGGCACAAAGCATGTTCACTCATAAAAGATAAATCTCAAGCACATCATTCAGTTTTACTTTACTTCCAGCTTCCCCATCAAGTCCTTGTGAAATCCCCACTCAGTTACTTTTGTTTTAATAAAAACTGGGTGAGGAAGAGGACTGTGCCTTGCAGCAATGGCCTGCTATTGACAAGTGAGAAGACCACTTCCTCAGCAATCAACCAGTTCCCAGAACCCTGTCTTTACTTCAGGAGTTTCAAATCTCTCTCCAAGAAGGTGCTTTTCACATGCTCTTGACTACAGGAGCAGGACGGGCAAGGGACACATCTGCAGAATGGCCAGGGCTACCAGAAGAGGAGCAGGGCCACTGCTCCTCACTCTGAAACCTGGCCCCCTGAAACCTGGCTTCACAGGGACAAAATTACTTCCCTGAAAACATGGTCTGCTGAGTATTTGCCTCACTTAATGAAACAATGGTTGATCTGCAAGAAAAGCCACATCCTGACTTTCTTAGCTCTGCAAAGATTTCAGTAACTAAGAAAACCCAGCTTTGTACCAAATGTTAAGTCCTGACTTTATTTCCTCTGCAAAAACATCTGTATCAGCATAAATCTCACTTTATCTTTTTTTTTTTTTCTTTTTTTTTTTTTTTTTTTTTTTTTTTTTGGGTAAGGAAAGTTTATCACATATGTAATATATGGAAAATGCTCCGTAAAAATAGGAATGAAATCATTGCTGCTGTAAAGAGGAGGGGTGGCATACCTTTCCTGTCCATCAAGCTCTGAGCAGCTGGCACCCTATAAATCATAGGAAGCACAGGAGTAATTATAGAACTGGAAGCTGATCACTGTAAACATTCAGAAGTAGCTCCTAGTAATTGCAAGTTAATGTGAACATGATTAGAACCATGACAGAACTGTGCAGGTCACTTACATGCCCATTTTTCTCAATTCATTAAAACTAGGTTTTCTCGTGAAGAAACAAGCTACCTAGTCAATCTAGCACCTTGTATACTAACAGCCTGCTGATATCATCAATTTGCTCTCTGTCAGAATTAGGGTTGATGTAACAACACTCGGACCGCCAGGATCTGGTTACTTTCCCATTGTGCATTAAGTAATGTAGGCAACAGCTTCTGCCATTCTGTTGTTATCTCCTGGCACCCCTTCATTGCCCCCAGAGGCACTGCCACTCCTATGGTGGGAAATGCCTGCTCACAGAAGGGCAACGTGCACTGAGAACAGATGATGACAACATGTAAAATGGGGTTTAGTACCAGGGATGTTCATTTCTTCACCCTTGGGGCAGCAGAGAGAGAAAACTCTGTCTCCTCCACCCTTAACAGAAGGAGCTTCTTGGTGAAGGTGGATCTGCCAGACACATTATACTGGACCATGAACAAATATTTGATTCCTGCCTGAAAGAAGTTATACCACCAGGACAAATACAATAACACTTCAACCAAAAGTGACATCCTCTTTCTTGCCCAAACATACTATAACAACTCTGCTACATGCCCAAGAGGGAAAGTTGCTTGTCTGGCATCAGACTATGCTCTGCTCTGTCTACAAATAGGGAGATACAGAGAACCTGAAATTTTTAGCCTGCATACAGAATTTAGCTTATTTATGTCTCTAATCCCTGTTTGATCCTTAAAAAGCTATTTACCTCAATTACACACATTGCAGATAGCAAGTTCTACAACGTAATTACTTCAAGCATAGGAACACTGATTTTCATCCATATCCTTAAGTTTTTATTAAACAGTTTCAAATTCCATCCATATCTTGCATTTGAGGAAGCATTTTCAGAACTAATACAATGAGCTTTTGAAAAAGCCACCCTTTTACTAAATACAGTTACTTAGAATCCTATCTGAAACTATTTAGAACATAAACATACCATGATCAGGAAGACAATGGCCCCTCCACGTGATTTGAGCTAAAAAAAGTGCTACAGTAAGTGTAGCTTTTACTACTTGGCAGTAGATTTCTCACCATGCTGTATAATCCCATGCTCCAAAAGCCTGCGGCCGAGCTGCTCCGCTTCGCTCCGTGTGGTGGCCTCTCCTTCCTGGATCAGCCAGTCAATGAATTCCGATGCTACAAAGGTCCGCTCGTACTTGACTCCTTCCTCTTCCCTGGCTTGCAGAAGGGTATTTTCAGAACTCATCAGCCTGGTACGGTGGAGGGGAAAATCGGTAGGGAAAATGGTTCTTCAGAAAAGCAATTGCAAATCTATACTGGCAAACCTCATTGATATTAAGCAAACGTCTATGAAGCTTTCACTCACTTACTAAATCTTTCCTCAAGCTATCAATCTACTTAGGAAGTGAATTATAACTGCTTAGTCAATAAATTTAGGCTTTATATCCCTGTATGAAGTTAATGCTTTCTTGTTTTTTTCCCTAAAAGAAAATAAGATTTTTAGATTTTGCATTTCCCCTATTTAGTGTTTTACATTCTTTAAAAGTTACTGTATAATCAACTTTGAAAAAAAAATTAGCCTAAAAGCACCAGAAGGTGACTAATGTGTTTGAAGCTTCCTAATTAATATTTACAGTTAGCAGGACTATGCCCTGAAGTCATTTAGCTGACTTTGAAAATTCTCTCCATAAGCTCTAAAACAGCTGCAGAAAAATTCAAGAGGAGGACAAAAGGTAGTTTTGCAGTTTGGGGGCTGATAAATATTGTGCATCCAACATTTGGAGATGCAGCTGCAGTCAGTGAGTTGCACATGAACGTGAACACATTTTAACATCTGAGGCTCACAGTTCTCTGTGCATCAGCTGGCTCTGTGTAACACCAGTCAGAGGAACATCATGAGATGTCCCTAAACCTCCTAGCAATTGGCATGTGAGTAGCTGAAGGATACTAATAAAATTCTTCTCTATTCAAGATATCTATGCAAATAGCACAGTATTTTAAAAAATAATGAAAAAGCCTCAATATTTTGTTAATGCAAAAGTCAGTTTGGAAGTTAGAAAGAGAAGGCAGTTTGAAAGAAGAAATGAGAATAATTTTTTTTTAATGCAGAATTCCACTTTTTTGGGGGGGAGACTGAGCACCACAGCATCCTTATTAGCCTTATTTTTTTCATAACTATTTTATTTATTATAGGCTAATAATAGGACTAGTGGTAAGACTTTCAGAGTAACAGTTCAAGAATGGAAAGGTTATTTTTTCCATGTAAGATTAACAGGTCCCCTCCCTTCACCAACTATTTTGAAATTAAGGGCACATATGAACTACAACAGGCATATTCTGGAAGTGCTTCATCTTTGCCCTTGTGATAAAGGAACTGAAATTCAAGTAAATCCATATATGAGCCATCTGCTTCTTAACCTGACAGCATGTCCAGAGATTATGGAATATAACTTCACTTCCTTTGGGAAGCATCAGAAAAATCTGTGCCATAGGGACACAGAGAGAAGTTTAATTTGAAATTACAGTGAACAGGTTTAACAGGGTCCAGCCTCTGTTATTTCATCCAAAAGATTTCTTCTCTTGACTTTAATGAGCACTAACCTGAGGCCTGAACCTACTGGATCTGACCATCAGGTAGCAGATCATCAAACCAGGCAAAGGCTGCTCAGCCACAGCTGCATGTCAGTGGTAGCACAATGAACTGCTCATTTAGATGGTGTGTCATTGCCAGCACCTCTGAGCTGACTAAGAACTGAGAAAGTCAAAATTAGCTGAAGTCAGGGATTAGGTCAAAAGCAAGAGTATGAGCCACAGGGGACAACGTATTGACTCCAGAACTCTTGCAGACTTTATTCTTTCTTAATAGTTTAATTTACAAGCATCTTGTCCCACAGCATTTTGTCCCACACTAACCACATCTAATATAGACCGACCATGCTCCAAGGGACTATCTTTAAATGTGTCTTGTTCACCAGGCTTTTTACGCCTCAGAAAAAAAATGCAAACCCAAAGCTTGTGTCTTGTTGTACCATCTGCTGCATGGTTACCCAGAACTGGTTACCCAGGCTCTGCAGGCACCAAATAAAAAAATCCTTAGGATTACATTAATTGTTCTTTGATGAGTCTATAATTAGTTGACCAGCTCATTGAAATTGCAGATAGAAAGGTCCTTGAAAAGGCAATGCTAACTGTTAGACTTCTGCAGAGACACAAAAGAAATCTGGAAAAATATCAAGTGGAAAAATACTCAGTTTGACATTTCACACCCTTCTGCATAAGCCCAGAATAGCACTGCAAAGGATTCGGACTTGTGAACAAACAGACACGACAAATTGCCAGTTTAAGAGGCCCAGACACAGCAGTCCATCGACTTACATCACTCACTGAAGTAAATCACTGTAACTCCATGGCTGTCAACAAAACTGTACCAATTCACATCAATCAAAAACCCAGTCTTTCATTAGCTAGAACTGGAAACTGCCTCTAATTCTTATATCTTCTCCTTGTTTCAAAAAAACATGAGGCTATTAATATCAAAACATATTATTTGTTAAAACTGGTGTTATCCTGCATTAAAGGAATGTATTTAGCCAAAGAGTGAAATTCAAACTCCTTTTCAAAGAAATCTTTAACATTGTTTTTATCAAAGTAACTGCACCAGAGGATAAATGCAACTTAACCACTGATGAGTTAAACTGGAAGTGATTCCAAGAATGCAGTCTCCAAATTATCTGAAAGATTTCCTGAAATTAAAACCATAAATCTGCACTTCTTTCACTGTGAAATCTGGTTCAAAAATCTCAGTTGATATCAGCATCATGAAATGACTTATAGCTCCTAAACACAACTGCACCAGAAACAACAATCTTGTGTGCCCTGACCAAACTCTACTGAGAACTGCAAACATCATAAAAATAGGATGCCTGCACAACGTGATTTTTTTTTCAAAGCTATGAAAGGTCTGTGCTGGATTTATATAAGATTTGCAGGCAGAGTTTTGTTGAACAGGAAACATGTTTATCTCATTCAATCTTTCTGGTCAGTCCTGTAGAGCTTGAAAGCAGATACCAATCTTAGATCTTATAAACTATTCAACAGTTTCAGACAAGACTGTAGGAAATCCAGTAGTTTTAATCTCTAGGTATAAACCTGAACCTCAAAGCATGATCACAGAAAAGATTACCAAAGTTTGCAATGATGTGCAGGCAGTCTGAACTGAATGATGATTTTCAGTGCAAATGAAGGGAGAATGCAATCAGAGACTGATTTGAAATCTTCTAATCCCACAGGTACAGCCACCAAAGATGCCCACAGTGGGTGAAGGGGGTAATGCCACAAGAAAGGAGAGTTCACGTTACAAGGACCTTTACGGTCATGCAGAAGAGAGACAGGAAAGGGAGCTCCTCAGCAGAGGGACAGTCCTAATGGTCCCATGGCCCAGGGCAGAGAACATGGCATTTACCCAAAACAGCTGTCTGAATGCAAGAAACCTGCCTAAGACATCCATGCCTCTTCCCATGTAACAACCTGCTGATCCTCCTGAAATATTTTGTTCATTTTACCCATTGAGGGTACAAATCTGCATGGACTGGTGTTGGGTAACAAGTCTGCAACTTTGGCAAGCACAAACTAGGTTCGCTTCTGAACATAGTGCTACTCCAGCCCTAATGCAGAGAGTGGAAAAGAGCAGGAAATAATTACAATGTCCATCTTAAATTAGCAAAGCCTAGTGAAGATCAGCAAACCCTGTAAAATTAGACACAGATTTTCAAAATGTGTTGGATTGAGAAAGATTTCCTTTGGCATAGCTGCATTTCTCTTGCAATTGGGCCCATAGACATTTTGATAAACAAGTTGAATATGCTGGTAAGTGACTTCATGTTTGTGCACAAATACTTTTCTCCAGTTGCTGCCATTTAGTAATTATTTTAACAGCACTGAATTAATATTTTCTTTCTCAGCACTATCAGCAAACTGATAGAACAGATATATTACACAATCACACATTTCATTGCAGAGCTCTTCCTGACTTTCAGCATTAGATTTTGAGTTTAAAGTGTATCCAATGAAACAGTGAAGGTGTTGCTAATAAAGGTGCATGGACAAGGGAACTAACAGAATCTGAAATCTCTGCACAGTAGATTTGCTAAAATAAGCAAAGTGAAGTCCAGATTGTCCAGGTATGCCTTCTTATCTCCCATGAATATAAAACACTTCTGATGATCCATGGAGAATTTTGACTAGCTTTGACTGTCACATACTGGTTTTGAAATGCCAGGTATTTTTAATTTATACTATATTTAGCACTCAGGGCTGGTTTTAAAAGTTTCTGAACCCTTCAGATACGTTGCCTAGGAGCAAGCACCTCACGAGGATGCAGTTATATTTAGATACAGGTGCTGCTTTTGGCATTAACTCCTTTGCCAAGGTGAGAACAATCTCTACAGTTATGAACATTTTTCTGCTAGTACAGTGTTAGACAAACTGGATCACAGACATTGGTTTGGAGACAATTGTCCATTCAGAGAAATGGCGATGGAAGCAGACACTGGTAGAAGAAAGTTCTTTCTACCATGGCTCCTTTCATGCAGAAGACTGACATCAGCCTCGCCAACAAAAAATTATTTTTCTTATGGAAACCTGAAATAGAAATATAGACCAAAAAAGCACTGTAGACACTCTAATCTGCTTTTCAGAGTAGGGGTCAGGCTTGTAGGCACTGCATGCTCACTGAGTTTAAAGAGCAAACATTCTGCTTAGTAAGGCACAGAAGAGTTTGGAGGTGGCTGTCCCAGTGCATAGAATAGAGGATTTTCTCCAGTGATGCATTTTCTTGTGTCTTATACAATTTATTATATTTTTATAATATAATAGTCACAGTCACTGTGTCTCGAGGAATTTTATATGATGGGTGCAACAAACGGAGTGGCATTTACAAGTATTTGTTTATATTTTGGTTTTACTGCTCTTTCACCAAACTGCTCTTCAGAGCTGGCTAACCTTGAAAATAATATTTATTATCAGCTTTTAAACTTGGGAGTTTCCTGAGTGCTTTATTCTAAGAAGGAAACAAATTCCCTTCAGTGAGAAAACACAGCATCTCTCCTGGCTGCTGCATGCTTCTGCTCCAAGCAAGCAGGAGAGTGGGTGGCATTCAGTCTAGAGCAATACTTCAAGCTTTTTGGTAAATAACATATCACAACTTTGCATTAATTTTTAGCATATGCCAGCATGCATTTTATTCTCTCTGCTTGAAAGTACCATGTCAAAATCTCTACATCCTGAATAAAAATGTCTTTAATTTTATATTAGGAAGTATGGTTAAGCTACCTAGTTAGTTGACAGAAATAATCCAGTGGGATATTCAGTATCTCATCATAATAATCTGTTTAAAGTCGTAATTAGATGCTCTTGGTTGGGTTGGTGGTTTTTTTGAAATTACTTTTAACATAACTTTTCTGATGTTGAAACTTTGCAGACTGGAACACTGAGGATTCATCTCACCTATGATTTAAAATTGTACTCCTTGTGAAGCTGTAGATATGGAGTCTCCACAAACATGTAGCTGCTTGTTCAATGCATTTTGTACTAATGTTTTAGGAATTATGATTATGCTTTTCCCTGACAAATATTTACGTATTATTTGAATTATTTTGACAAATAATTCTGTAATTATTTTTACAGAATAGATTTCAAGGGCTTCAATTTACATTGAATTCTCATATAGGATGTATTTATAACCTGGGGCATCAGATTTTAAACAAAATGCCTCAAGTGAATATAGTAAAAAAGCAAAAGAAAAACAGGAGAGGGAAGGACCCCTAACTAATGGAATTGCCCAGACCCATTTCTGCATGAATTGAGAGCCTCTGACTATTCAAAAATAGATTGACAAGTATAATTTGCTTCACATGGCACGATTATCAACACATTATGAATACTGAATGCAACATACTTTTCATACAGTCTTTGTCCTCTCATGAACACCTTCACCTCATTGTCCAGCGGAAACGTCCCGTCATCTTTTCTGAAGCGGTAGAACAGTTTGACATCCTTGAATTCTTTATGCTCATCACAGACTGAAACATAAAATAATTAAACAAAAAAAACCCCTTCACATACATGTTAAGTAGTTGAGGACCCTCTTAGCAGGGACCACTGCTGAACTTCAAAGCAAGCACACGTAGAGTCTAACCCCCTGTATTTCTGAGCACACAAACTTTACTCGGTTCTGTAAGAGATGGTCTGAAGATCCCTCATCTGCCTCACGATCATCACCGAAGACAGAGACTGAACACAGGAGTCGTGGCCTGGCTGAGGTGGGGTGTCTGCCAAGTGTTGCCTGCGGATGTGCCCGCTGCGAACTGGTACGCATTCCTGAGGAAAATTAGTGCAGGTCACAATGGACTGCGCCGTTCTTGCTGCCCAGGCGGGAAGGACTGTGCTGAAGTGGAAAGGAATGACCTGTCCTGTACACCTATCCTGTACACCTGTCCTGTACACCTGTCCTGTACCTGTTTCCCAAAGCAACGGGCCCCATAACAATGGCTGTAGATTTCCCCACCTCTTGGCCAGCTGCTCCTCACTTCTGAAAAGGACTATAAAGGGACTTTCTGAAATAACTGAGCTCAAGATCTCCCCACGGAAAGAAGACAAATCTATTGGCAGAAGACCACGAGGACTTTGTCTCATCCGTTGGTAGCTATTGCCCCCTCTTTTTCTTCCTCTCTACTCTTTTACTTTGTTTTTTTTTATCTCTCTCTCTCTCCCCCCTCTATTGCATTACCGTGTCGTGGGCACTTAATAAAGGTGCACTGTTTTGATTAAAACTGAAATCCCTTGTGTCCTTTTACACTCAGAGATTGATAAATGAACCATCACGACCCCTGCTTGTATTAGCGGATCGTGACAGGTTCTAAGAAGCTGGAGGAAACCTTCAGAGAGGTAACCAAATTTCTGAGTGAGAGGGTAAGTGTTCATTAGTTTTGTGACTATTACTGCAAACATATAGAGCAAAAGCGCATCCATCTGCTGCATACCCAGAAAACCTTTTGATGAAAACAGTCTGTTGGCTTGTTTGTTTAAAAGGCCACTAGAGTAGAATGACCAATAATTTAAGGTTTGCCAAGCTTCTTAAAGTTATTTGTATCAGTTAGCAGTGCTGTAGGAAACCTGAGACTTCCTAAAGAAACAGTTAAAATCAAAGCCTTCTTCCCTCTTAAAATTGTCTCAATTGCTCTGCCATGCCAGCTAGCAAATGGTAGGTACAACGTGAGCACACTGAGAAATGCCAGATTAGGTTTGTAAAACAGCAGCTGATCATGGGCTCTTGTAAATGCGGAACAGAGCCCCATCAAGGGCATAAACTGATGGGAAAGCTATCCCAAGCAATCTGCTCCTAACAGAGTTGTGAACCCACACACATGGGGGACCTTCTGCACCACAGAAGCAGGAAGTGGTACCTCTTCCACTGGACATGGGACTTGAAAGAATGCTCTGAGCATCCTGCAGAACCTGATGGAACCTCTCTGAATTTACCTGCCCAAGCTCACTTCACAAACTATTTTATTACAGTGCAATACATGAACATTTTCAAGAAACACCTGTTCCATTTCTAATATATACACACACATATATAAAATTTTTTCTAGAGTTTGCAATTGGATCCTAGGGTAGAAAACGCTTGAAGGAAAGTTAGAACTTTCAACAAGCATTCAGCAATAAAACATCTATTGCTCAATTAAATTAAGTCACTCAGGCATCCACGCAACTCATCACTGACATTTTCTCAATAGAGGATTAAGTAGACAGATTTGAATACCCTATAATTACTTTATTCTTTAACTATCTACCGTGAGTCCCAGTTTCCATAACAACCCAGAATTTTCATTTAATAGCCAAGCAGAAGCTGTAGAAGTGGCACTCACTCAATATGTGCATTTCTGACTTTAATTAAGGTGTTGTTAATGTACTGCAGACAGCAGCAGCACTGCTGCACATACAATGACCTCTGCATAAAGTCAACATTTGTCTGTTCATAGTCACTCAGTTTTCTCTTAAAAAAGCAACAAATGGTACATTTGCCATTTTGAAATGAGTAATACTATAGGCTTGAAATTGAGGCCTTGGATCTTCTTTGCTCTTGTGCTTCCCAGCCTCTTTGTGCCCCAAAAGGCAACTAAATGCTACCAGTGAATTGGAAGCCTTTTGATCAGCATGAATTGTTATTCAAGAAGCTGAAAGGAACAGATCTCAAACAGACAACAAGTTTAGGAGAAAATTAATTAGGGCACAGCCGGACCACTAACTTTCTTGCAGCTGTACCAGCACTAATGTTTGTGCAGCTGCTGTGAGGGCCAGGGCCAGAGAACTAATCCACATAAGAAAAATGATCTCTTTTTTTGCTGGCTGATTTTTCAGATGGATTTTTCAGCTGAAGAACTGTGCTCTTAAGAGCAGGGAAATGAGGGCAGCAGGGAGAGGGGGGACACGATCCAGCTGGAGCAGCTCTTGAGATAGGGAAGCTGCATCACAGTTTCCAGTCACTTCCCCCCCTGCTATGGGGAACACCTCTCCACACCTCTTCAGGCTCTCATCTCCTTCAGGACACAGGTGACCTTGCATAGCAGTTCAAGGGAGATGCTCCATTTCTGGCAGGGAAAGGATCCTACCTGTCCTATACCTGGCTGAAGAGCAGGAGTGAGATTTCCCTTTGTCTCAAAGCAGTCAATAAATTCAGCTTAGAACTTTTTAGCAGCTGATACTGCACTTACCATGGTGGATAATGCTGTGATCCAGTAATTTCTGCACCAGTTTAATGGCTGTCTCCCTGTCGGAGGCCTCTTTGTGGTCAATCAGCCAGTCAATCAGCTCTTTGGCAACGAAGCAGTTCGGGTACGTTTTGAGGTGGTGTCGCCGATCCTTAATGACCTTTTCTTCGTGCAGTCGGAGCCTGGGGGTCAAATCACCTTCTAAGTATCATTTGCAAAGAGCCTCTGTAACCAGCATGATTGGGGTGAGAGCAGAGCAGTGGCACCCAAGCCCTGCTCACAGGATGGGCTTTGCAGGTGTTGGGCAGAAAAGGAAGAGTCCCAGTCACACATCCAGCGCTGGCATCTCACCACTAGGGAACCCACAGCAACCATTTGTTACAACTTTAAACCCCATAATTGGAAAAACTTGTTTTATGCCCTGTGGAGAAGTTTAAAAAACTGAAGAACAGCACAGAAGAACATACTAAGTCCCTTAAAATACTTCCCATAGGTCAATTAAACTGTCAATAATTTGCAATTAATTTTCCAACATTAACACTAATGTGTTCCGTATTATTTTATAGGATCACTGCTGTAGATTTTTTTTTATCTCATTAATTTTTGCAGCTGTAGCTTCGCCCTTGGTTAGGTAACTGCATTTTGCCTCCAACTGCACAACAAGGATAGCATTTATGATTTAAAATTCAGGTGTGAAGCTGCTCCAACACAATGTTATCTATCATTAAAAGGTTGCCTCCTACTCCAAATAAAGGAAACTGATTTCCCTCTTAGGCATCTATCTGTTGACAAATGCTCTCTGTTTGCAAAATCTCCCTGATCATCCTGAAAGCAAGTTGGTTGAGATGCTTGGGTCAGAATGCAAGATCCTGATTACAGTAATACCTTGAGGTATTACTGAAGTTCTGCATCTTCATGTTTAGTCATTTTTTCCCAAATAAACAAAATAAGCAACATTAGCAATAAATTGACAGAGGGTTTAAAAGTTGTTTGAATTTTTATGCTTTCCTCTTCCATTTTAATAAATCACATCAGAAAACCTGGGTTTATAATGTCTATACCACAGCTCTGAGGAAAGCACAGAAACCGCAGTGCTTGGGCTCCTATCACAAACAGAAACACTGCTGTTCATTTCCAAGTGGCCAGGGTCCTACCTTGTAAACACTCTAGCTGACTGCAAAGAGTCCTGAGTAATGCTATAATAATTGTAGGGGGTAGAAGGGTGATAGCACAGAAGGGTGTTAACATGAGCCTCAAGAAGCACAGAACAGGAGTATGAGAAACTTCTCTCTCAATGAAATTCCAGTATGAAACAGTAATTTCTTCTTAAAAACATAAAAAGGGAAAATACTTGGCTGAAATCAGTGAAAGAAATATTATTAGGGCATCAGACAAGACTTCTGTAGGCTTCTACCTAAAAGTAGTAGCAAAGCAATGCTTTGTTCTGCAGCATTTAGCCTTGAACTACACTAGAATGGCCAATCTGGGATGTGAATTCAAAACCAGATTTGCAAATATCATAACAAAAAAAAAAGCAAGACTTATATATTAAAAATACGGATCAATCAGATCACTATTCTGGAAAGAAACGCTGGTAAATATCTCACACATTATGAAATTCTCTGAGCTAAAATACTTTTGCTTAAAGCATATTTTCCAGATGTGCTCTAACAGCTGTCACCATGCTTAGAAAATAAAGCATTCACAGTTTTAATTATAGAACATGCAATTATCAGTATGTCTGATGGAGCTTTACAATTAAAATACATTCCAGGTTCTGTTAATGTTCATCCAATCTTATGTCACACAATAACCTGCAAGAACAAAACTGGAAAAAGTGTGTAATACAAATGTAGACAGCTCAACCCAGCTTTCAGTCAGTGGTGTAAGTCTAAATGGATGGAGTTCATCTGATACAGGCGGGAAAATCCCTTCTACAAAATTCTTTGTCCACATGTTGCATAGGAGTATGCCAGGACTGTCATCTCACAGACAAGTCATCAGTCAAGAGCCCCAGAAATGAGCATTTATGTCTTAAATTCTGACTGCAGGCTTTCCTGCAGTTGGTGGGCTTATAAATATTTCAATTCCTCTGTCATGCCAAAAGACACAGGTTCCCTCTCTACAATCTTTTTCCTCACTCAGACAATTTATGGGATGTCTCTGTACACCTTTTTGTCTATATTCATAAAACTCATAGATATTTCATTATCTGAATTACTTTTACCTGCTTGCTAAAGTGGATCCAAATTTGCTGAGACACTACAAAATCATTAAGTCAAAGAAAACATAACCACATAACCCTTACCAAACCTGAATTTCCAAATGAATGTGGGAATTTCTTCTGCAGTCTATACCGATTATGTCCATAGTGAATTATGTCCAGGCTTATTTATTTGGAATAATGAACACAAATGGAATTCAGATTTTCTCTTTGGTGGTGTCAAAAATGAAACTCTATGGAGGAGAAGTAGCTCAATAAATCAACACTGTAACTAGTGTAAACTACACAGAAGCCTCAGGTAAAGTTATTGAGCATATATTGCAGTGTGCCAATCAAAAGTTCAGGCAGGAATTTAAAAAATGCGTCTGTGCTCAGAAGTATTTATCAGGAGTCAAATCAAATGGAATAAAAAGGAATAAAATGTACCAGTGAATACAATTATACACTGGAACCAATGCTCAAGTGAAGTGGTAAATTCTTTATCCCTTGGCATTGAGAAACAGGCTTCTTGACCAAAGTCCTTGATGTTCTCCCTTTAAGTAATGTTAATCACTTTACGTCAGCTAGTCTGCATGATGACTGGAAAAGACCTAACTTGACATCAAACACATTTTTATCACTAGAAGAAGTTTTTCTCAAGAGCTGTTCAGGCGAATTAGCTGACTGACAAACCCTGACCAGTCTGAGGGGAGAAGGGGGATAAGAGAGGCAAACAACAAAGGGTGATGGGGGGACACCTTGATTCAACAAGCCTTTGAAACATGGACCCACTTTCTGCAACTTAACAGCTTAACACCAGAAAACAATCTTGTGTGCACCAATACATCACCCATATATAATTCCATATATTATTCAAGATTACCTGCCAGACTTTGCATGTGGGGCCACAGTCTGCCCTACCTGAGGAAAACCATGTGAGTGGGATCCAGAGCATTTGAGCACTTGCCTGTGAAGGTTAACAGGCACACGCAAGCCTTTAATATTTACAAATTTATAGCCATGGCTCTTACTCATGCTTACAACAAATAAAGGCTGTATTTGCAAGCATGCATGCATGCCAGAATAGTTTTCTTGGGCATTTGTCTAAACAGGAGTTGCTCTAATTGACAATATGAAGGGACTCTTGCTCCAAAGAGAAGTGCCTTCCTCCTACATAGTGTGGAACAAGATAACTTGGAACACATTTCTCCTGCTTTGCAGTAAACGTGTTCAGAGCTATTTGGAACAATGTTATTTTTGAGATGCCATTAGGTACTTTCATGATACTGGAAAAATCTAAATTTTTGCCTAGAAATGAAGAATCAGGCACTAACTTGGGAGGAAATTGCTCTTGCAGCTACATGAAACTTGCATTTTGGTTTTCATCAACAGGGGCATTTTTATTTCCACCAGGGACATTATACATTTTGAAGTTCCTTGCCTCTTTTCTGAAGCAGTGGGTAAGGATTTATGAGACAGTGCCTGCACAATTAGCTTTCCTTTTAAACCCCAGGAAAGGCCAACCTGCTGGATGAATACAGTAAGGATATCATTAACTGAACCACAGTCCAAATATCTCACCCACCTACTTCCCTCTATTAAGTCCAGTAGTCTGTGCTTGGCTAACATAGATCTCACAAAGCATTATCCAATCTTGAGTTCTATGAATGAAAAAAACCTGAAAGCTTCCTGCTCTTCTTGATAATTTTCTGAATAATTAATCTGCCAGCTCCTAGTACATCCTATATAGTTCCTACGTTTATGGTAGCAAGGCTTAAAATATGTGCAAGGAACAGGTTGGTCCCTGACACTCTAAACAGACAGCATTGTATGAACACTTTCACAATGCACTCCACTCATTCACCTCTTTTAACCTTCCTGAAACAATGACACACACACACATGAAGATGTACATATAATAGAACCATAGAAACATAGAATCGTAGAAACAGAACAATTTGGGTTGAAAAAGACCTTTGAAGGTCATCTAGTAAACATGAGCAGGGACATTTTCCATTATATCAAGTTGCTCAGAGCCCCTCCATGCTGACCTTGAATATTTCCAGGGATGGGGCACCTGCCACCTCTCTGGGAAACCTGTTCCAGTATTTCACCACCCTCATTGCAAAAACTTTCTTCTTTATATCTAGTCTGTTTTATATCTAGACCTCTTTTAGTTTAAACCATTACCCCCATCCTATTGCAACAAGCCCTACTAAAAAGTTGTTCCCCATCTTTCTTCCAAGCCCCCTTTAAGTTTTGAAAGGCCACAATAAGGTCTCTCTCCCAGGCTGTACAGCCCCAACACTCTCAGTCTGTTTTTCTGTTTCCACAAGGGATGTTCCACCCCTCTAATCATCTTCAGGGTCCTTCTCTGGACCTGCTCCAACAGGTCCATGTCCTCCCTGTGCTGAGGACCCCACAGCTGGACACAGCACTCCAGGGGGGGTCTCATCAGAGTGGAGTGGAGGGGCAGAATCAACTCCCTCAACCTGCTTTGGATAAATGCTTTGGATAAAACAACTTTTTTAAATGGAAGAATAAAACACCAGTGAAGAGATCACTGAAAATAGAAATTCCTATCAGAATTTACTAATTATTGAACAATGCACACTGATGAAGTAATTAGTCATGGCACAGTGCACATCTTGCCTCAGCATGCTCAACTGCTGCTGAGAAGTTCTGGCATGCTCATGCATTACTGCTGTGTTACACCTTGCATACACCCTTAGTTTCAGTGACTATCCCAGATTGAGCACTGCCAGGCAGCATTCACTGAACTATTACAATTTCATCAAATTTGGGTAAACTCTGAACAAAACTATACTAGATCCCTTGAAAATTAGCAGCTATTTGCAGAAAGGCAAAGCACTGCAGGTGGTTCCTGCCATCTTAAAATTCTTTCACAAATTTCATATATATCTGTAAGAGAAAGATTTACTTATTTCCAAGGAAAACTAGTCACAACATCCTTTGTGACAAACATAAATGGACAAAAGAAGTGTTTTGCCAAAGATAAGGACAATTCATGGTGGCCAAAGAGCATAGGTTTTTCACACTTCTTCTCAAGGGACATCCTAGGTGCTCCACTGGCAGGTAGAA
Source organism: Corvus cornix cornix (assembly GCF_000738735.6). Classification (NCBI taxonomy): domain Eukaryota; kingdom Metazoa; phylum Chordata; class Aves; order Passeriformes; family Corvidae; genus Corvus; species Corvus cornix. The sequence goes on along the minus strand of NC_046333.1, from coordinate 141,291,589 downwards.
TTGCCCCTTTCTGTTTGAAATAGAACAGTTTCGTATCCTCCCAGAGGTCTCAAAGTTCAGTGTTCTATAACATAAGCACATGACCTGTCTACAGCATGGTAGATGGGCATCTTACTGAAAGATCACATTTTCCAAAGCATCTCAGTGACTTAGAAGCTTAAGTCCCACTGAAATTTAAACCTTACAAGTCAGTTACACACCCGATCTGTTACAAAATAAATGAGCATAAGGTGGCATTTGTGTATATATACACACCCAGGAAAACCTACTTAAAATGTCCTTTATATTAAAATTTTGCCTTTGCACTGTCAGCAAAAAAATAAAATAGGTCAGTGAGGATATCAACTTTGTACACAGAGGCGATCCTGAAGGCACTCTGTGAATGCAGTGTGTTGCTGGGACAAGCATTTCCAGCTGGGCTTGCCAAGTCTCACATGAAGTGTCAGCATTTCACTGCTGCCTGTTCCTCTTTCTATTTATGCTTCAGCTCTGAAATCACTTAGTTCTGTTACTTGATATTCACAGCAGCTAAATTACCCTTTAAAACATGGGGTCATACTGGAAATAGGATGAAGATATTTCTGTCTTGGTAGCTGTGGCTGAGGAGAAATTCTGCCATCTCAAAAATGTTTAGAAGGGGTATCTTCAAAGCAGCTCCTGATATCAGTTCTCATCACTGTGATAATCTCCAATTTTTTGCCCACAGCCATATCTGTAGTCAAAGTGAGGAGATGCCAGAACACAGAGCCAGATAGAAAGACTTCAACTAAACTCTTGGTGCACGGCAGAGGAAATCCTAAAGCTTCCAAAGAAGTGGTGGTTCAGCAGCGTCCCTGTGGCTTTAAATAAAATATTGTGGCTGCCTCTTTTATGAAGTCTTTTTTTATACATTCAGGAAGTACTAAGGCCACTAAGCCTGCAACCAAACGTGCACAAGGACATCCCCAATACCCATAACATCTTACTAACACTGTGAGGGATCAAAGCACACTCTGGGGAACAGACACAGGCATTGCTCAGTCTGCGATGAAATCAAAATGATGTCTTTTGGAAACTCTCTTGCAGCCCACAAATTCAGGCCAGAAATTCAGAGCCACAGCCTCCAGAGTACTCCAGACTGCACAGGAAATTAGATCTGTGTGTTTGTATTGATCTGTCATAAAACTAGAGACCCCTTGTAAAACCTATGGAAGTTGTGAAGTGACTAATCTCTCTGCCTGCCAAGCCGTTTCACTTGCATTTCACTTTTAAGTAAAATGTGTACAAACATGAATAATATATCTAACTGCCTGTGCACTTGAATCTTGAGAGATTCTGTCTTGCTAGAAAGCATAAAACTGGGTATTATAAAGAGGAAAACACAGAATACAGACAAGTTTTTATTTCACCTGCCCCTAGTCATAAGGAAAGTGGAAGTCTGCCTGTCTCACTCTGGCTGCTCACTTTCCAGGCTGAAGCTGTCAGAACTCAGCAAATCACAGCCCTCCTTCTCTACATGGAAGTCAGACAGAATTTGAGCTTCTCACTCAGTTATGGATGAGCTGGGATGCACCATGGAACAAACGTATGCAGGTCAAAGTCTGTGGGATACTACTGTGTGGATCCCCAAAAGAACTGAGATACTTTTCACTCAAGAACAAGCCAGCTTTGCTTATACCCATCAACTAGGTTTTTTATCCACATTAAATTTCTGTGTCTCCACTGCAAGGATATTCTTAGGCTTATTAAATCAATGTGTACTGTGGGGATTAATTTTCTCAAGGACATTTTCCCAAATCTAAACTGAAGGCATCTACCATCAACCACCAAAATTTCAAAGTACAGACCAGAAACCATAGCAGAACTGTTATTACAGACATCTTTTGACTGGATTAACATGGTAATAAGCTCATCAACTCCTGTAGACTTGTGCTAAAATACCTCTCAATACAGGAATTCTTTTATGGATAGCATACTCAGGAAGAGGCAGTGAGGTCTCAAGGGAGGCCAGCAAAAATCAGTGAAATTTGTGTCAGGGTATGCAGGCCTGTTATCTCAGTAACATGGCTGGAAGAAGAGAAAGTTACTTTGAAATGCTAAATGGGCTAAACAGGGCAAATACGGGTCAGAGAGCCCAAACCCTACTGCCACAGATATTCCTGCTAGCACTGCCATTCAGGAACCTGGAGAGACAGACCAGCAACTGTGGAACAGGAGGCTCAACTACAGGCCTGCATCACTGGAGTCAAGAAGAGGGGCTGCACCAAGGACACAAACAGCTGTGGGTACCAGAAAGACCTGCTGTGTGAGAACTCCTCTCCTGGATGCACCTGGCATGCTAAGGAGGTAGGGGAACCAAAAAAGTTACAGGTTGAGGTCCCTTATGCAGCAAGGCTGACATCTCTTTTACCCAGAGAGAAAGCTGACTTTGGCCTTGGTAGGCACCTGCACTGTGTGCAGCAAGTTTCAGACCACCTGAGAAACAAGGTCTTTTCACCCACCCATCTCTCAGCACATCTGGGGAAGAGCAAATCCGTAACACTCAGAAAGCACCACAGTACTGAACAAGCCTGCAGCACAAACAGTAAAAAGGGTTGTTATCTGCCAGACATAACCCAAGAAATCCGTGGGAGAACTGAAATTAGTCAAGTGCCTAATCTTGAGTACAGTTTGGTATTTCTCTCACCCTGTCAATAAGTGACAAATAGTTTTGCTGGGAAATTATATGGGTAACTCGGAGCTCAAAGTCCTTCCAGGCATGGCTGCTCTCAGCCTGACAACCGTAGACCTGCAGGAGATTTTTCTCCCTGATATTTTGCACTTCTCAGAGGAGTGCCAACCGTTTGGACTTCTTTCAGTGGTCCTCGGCAACCCTGCTGAAAGCAAGAAAAAAAAAATCTGCCTTCATCATTAATAAAGCGTCATACTGCAGCAATATGTGAAATGCTTTTAGCAATTGTTTTCCATCTCTACACAAAACTCTTATCTAAATACTGTGCCGAGTAATCATGACTGTCATTAAGAATAAACATCCAGTACCTGACAGGTACTATAATGAGTAGTAAAATACTTAGTATTTTAACATACTACAGTTAACAAACTCGATTTTATACTGGGGCTACGATTCAAAATTTTTTATTCACTTCCAACATATACATAGGTCCATCTTAAAAGGAATATAGATGCAATACTATTTCAATATACAGTATATTGTATTAAAACCATCACACTTTGTTTATCTCTTCACATTCTAAATGAATAGCTTCCTTTCTTTCATGTTTAGTTTAACTGCATTGCCAGGATTTATTTTTATTTTGAAGGAAGCTCTGAAGGCAGTAAGTGCAAAAGTACTCACTAGGAAAAGGCACTTTGTATTGCATTTCTTTAAATAAAATTTTAAAAATCCTACCATGTTTTGACACTGATACATGCTTTTTTACCTCCTACAGCTGGCAACACCACAATATGCAGGATGCTATACTGACCCAAGACATGGTTCAAGGGAGTTCATTCCACTGTCTTCCAGAAGTCTATTGAAATCCAGGGGTTGACCACTAAACTGTAAAACAAAACTGGAAAACTGATGCAGATTTTTAAACACTGAAAGTAATGATCCATTTGACTGGATTGCCTAGAGGCAATTAAACTGTTAGAGGATGACCTTCACAGTTCATAAATAGACATGGGGGAACAGGTAGGACTATAAAATGTAAAGCTGTGCACTAACAACAAAATGCTCTGCTGAAACTGAGAACTTGCAGGCTGAAAGCAACAGAGTAAAAAACAGCCAAATATGCAGTAGTGAAACTTTCACTGAATACAGGCTGAGACCATACAAAAACCAAGGGCAACCTTACACTGTACTAACAGAGATGTTTCCAGAAATGATGGGAAATTCAGTTGTTTATGTCATTGTATATGATACTACAGATAATCATCTAAATACTGTGCTTTGTTCATGACATCTCATTCAAGAATTGTAAGCTCAAAAAGATGCAATGATGTAGCTCTACTCTGGTATGAAAAATGATGAGCCAGTCTCATGAGCAGAGAGAAAAAGATACTGGATTGGGAGTCTGGCCTTACCTAGACAAAAAGTGAGAGGAACAGAATTGCTGTCTATAATCTTTCAGGTGAGTCGAAAGCAGAGAGCAAGAAAAGATATTTAAGTAATGCTGAGGGATACTAATGTAAGAATTAGACAAAGTTTTGGAGAAAAGATTTCTAATTCTTACCTAAGGCAAGAATTTAATTGACTTTCAGAGAACTGTAATAAATATACCAAAGGATTATGTATTACAATATTTTTCAGATAACCTTCCATTCCTGTGTTTGACAATTACATGATTCACACTGCTATCTCCAAACAACCTCGGGAATACTGTAGGGTGGAAGAATATCAGAGGCTGGCCTTTGAATGCATTATATCAGGATTCAGCCGTTTTAAAGTCCTGGTTCATGTCAGCTGCAAATAAGAAAATGTTCAAATGCTGCCTATATTAAGACACTTCCTGTTTACATTGAAGCTTTTATTACAAGTGTATATGCTAATAACATACATTTTATGTGTGTTTTTCTATGTTTGCCAAAGCTCAGGAGCTGTAGGTACAACAAGAGATGTCCCCATTTTGTGAGCATGCTTCCTTGCTTTTGCCACAGGGTGTTCCTTGGTTTTCATTTTTACTGTGCAAGCATACAATAGTCCTTACATAGCTGACTGGAAGAATGGGGATTTAACTGGCCAGTCAACACCAAACTAGTGGCATGTTTTCCTCTACCATCTGACGGAAACCCTACAACCTTTGTGGCATACAACCGTGTCAAGACAGAGCTGGGGATCTACTGTGAGGAAACCCCTTCAGCTGGGTACCAGCAAACATAGAGGGCAAGGGTCTGCTTTGCTTCCTTGCTAAATCAAAGTGCAGAAGCCAGGAGGAACTGCAATGGCAGAGGATCCTTCTGCCAGCTCCACAGCCCAGCTCTGCATTTTACCCTTGACTGAAATCTCTACATATCTGAACTCAGTTGGCTTTCCTGACTCCATGTGCAACATTCACTCATCCTCTTGAGATCCAGATCATCAGGTTTGCAGGAACCTCCAGCTTCTAACCTGAGATTTTGTGAAGTTACTGTGAAGAACCTTTCTATATAGTCACAGTCAGTTTGGTCTCCTTAGCCTGGAATTTGTCTAATTTTATACAGTGGCACATGACTATTTTATTTATTGAAATAATACAGAGTATGTAATTACTAAAGTGAATAAATCAAAATAGGTTAGAAGTCTAAATAGAATGAATTCCCTTAAGTTGTCTTGTCTTTGAGAGTAAAATATAAGCCAGTATGACCTTTCCAGCCAGCTGGAGGCAACAAATCACTATAATCCTAATTAACATTCTGCTCATTTATATGTTTTCTTCTTACAGAAAATCCTGTAACATTCAGTAAGATTTCTCTGCAAGTGCCAAAAGAAAAAGAAAAAATAAACCACCATGTGCAGATGAAAAAAATGAAAATTGTCTCAGAAATCTACTGACTACCCCAGACCACACTGAGTAGGTTCCAAACGAATGTACGCCAATGGTAACAATAATTTTACTCAACAATTTTGCAACATAACACTACTGCATTTATTTTTTAAACACAGAAAGGATTGTTCTCTGACACAAATGTTTTAATGACAAAAAACCATCCTATCTGCTTTAAATCTTTATCTAGGTCATGCAAACACATAACAGCAAGAATTATGGTATGTGAATTGAAGGGGATTACTTAATGGCATGAAGTTACTCACTGCCTACATTCTGGTAGGCTAATGAAGAACTTTATCATTAGGGAAAATCTATTATTAAAAAATCCTAGTTAAATACTGATTCTATTTAAAATATTTTCCTTTTGCAAAAACCTAGCCTGGGGATGGTTTTGTTTGATTAGCTCAGCATTTTTCTACATCTCATATAAATGGTACGAACAGATACACAGCTGTGGCACAACCACTCTTTATGAATAGTTCCCTCTGTCAGGATGCTATCAAGGATCTTGTCTTGTTTGATTAGGCCTTGTCAAAAGCTCACAAGTATATAAGCTTTGAAAAGATAAATATTACAGAAGCATTCTTACTTTGCTCTTAAGATTAAATGGAAGTTTTCCATTAAAGTAATAAATAAATCCCTAAGAAGTCCAGAGAAGTTCTGCTGCTCTACTGAACAGCTTGCTCCCATTGCTGGGCCATGTGTTTGCCATTTCTCCTTCTGGGCAAAATTCTCTCTCCGCACATGCAGAAAGCTCAGTGAACAGGTATTTATGTGCTCTGACAATAAATCCAAAATGTGACTTCTTACTGCTTTAATAACTCAGAACATGCACCCTGACCCTTATTCACCAAGTAACAGCATCAACTCTACACACGCATCAGCCCCAGTAGAATGGTGCTGTATTTAGATTATAACAGCATGGTTATATTTACAACATACTCCAAACTTTGTCTCGGGCCTCAACTTGAATCCAAAACACATGTTGCACAGGCAGTTAGAGATAGACTTTAGATGGGCAACAGGACAAGAGGAGCTGAGTGGTTCAGGCCTGCACTGTGACTTTACACAGACTCAGATATTCACCTATCATTGGTGTAAATGGCCCAATGTGTATTAACCCAATTCATCACCTCAGGACCAGCCCTGACATCACCTGTCTTGAAGAAAGGAAGATCTGTAGGAGCATGGCTATGGTTGCTCCTCAGATGGTTTGAACAAGCACAGTTGGTCAGACAGACCACAGGCACTGCAGCTGCCCAGGCACATGGATGATGACTACAGCATGTGCCAAGGTTTAGTCCCTTATTTGTGCTGGCTATCAAATCACAGTACAGTGTTAATTACGTCTTCATTTGAACGCAACCAAAACCAGTTGAATGAGAGAATCGCAGAATCATAGAAATGCTTATGTTGGAAAATACTTTTAAGATCATCAAGTTGAACCCTTAACCCTGGCGAGACCACCACTAAACCATGTTCCTAAGTGCCACATCTACACATCTTTTAAATACCACCAGAGATGGTGATTTCACCACTTCCCTGGGCAGTCTGTTCCAGTGCTTGACAACCACTTCAGTGAAGAAATTTTTCATAATGTCCAATCTAAATCTCCTCTGGTGCAACCTGAGGCCATTACTTCTCGTCCTATTGCTTGTTACCTGGGAGAAGAAATCAACCCCACCTGGCTACAGTCTCCTTTCAGGGAGTTGTAGAGAGTGGTCTCCCGTGAGCTGCCTTTCTCCAGACCAAACACCTCCAGCTCCCTCAGCTGCTCCTCAGCAGACCTGTGCTCCAGGCAGACTCTTCCCCAGCTCCATTGCCCTTCTCTGGACTCGCTCCAGGTCCTCAATGTCTTTCTTGTACTGAGGCACCCAAACCTTAACCCAGAATTCGAGGTGTGGCCTCAACAGCACCAAGGACAGGGTGACAATCCCTGCCCTGGCCCTGCTGGCCACACTGTTTCTGGTACGGGCCAGAATGCCACTGGCCACCTGGGCATACAATGGCTCACATTCAGTCACTGTTGACCAGCACACCCAGGTCCTCTTCCAACGGGCACCTTTCCAGTCACTCATCTCCAAGCCTGGAGTGCCATATGGAGTTGTGAACAGAATGCAGGACCTGGCACTTGGTCTTGTTGTATCTGATGAAATTAGCCTCAGGCCACTGATCCATCCTGTCCAAATACCTCTGTAAAGGCCTCCTACCCTCCAGCAGATCAACACTCCCACCCGACTTGGTATCATCTGCAAAGCTGCTGAGGGTGCCCTTGATCCCCTCATCCAGATTGTAGATAAAGATATACAACATTTCAGTCCATATGTAAGTAGGCTGTGCATATATGAACTGCTGAAACTACAAAAGGTTTGTGGCCACTGAAGACATGAAACCATTGATCAAGTGGCCAACACCTTCTGTGCCCTTTCCTACAGGTTTTTCATTTTTTGAGAGGGAATACTGATATTTTACATAAAAAGATGTGCTGTGTAATTTTCAGCCTGAAAACAAAATTTCACAATTTCCAATCCACTGGAACTTTTCCTTAGCCACTGTATGTTTAAATAAATTCTTCTTTCCATGTTTATTGTGCTTCTCCTGAACAGCTTATGCAATCCTTTCTTTCTTCCTTCTTTGGCCCTGTAATGTCTTTCCCAAGAGTACTGTTGTTACTGGCCCCATGTAAAATCAGATGTTCCATATTCATCAGAAAAGAAAGCAACACAGAGTACAAACCTATTTCATGTGAAATTATGTAGGAAACACTGGAAATTATGTAGGAAACACTGTTCCAGCTGCTGCTGATTTACAGATTCAACCAAAAAAAGTAATATGAAATTCTTAATATATTCGTTTCGAGCAGCTCTAGCTCCTCTGTAGCCCAACAAAGTGAATGCAAGCAATTATCTTTCAACCACTGGTGTTTGATTCATTACAGTAGGCCCAAAGTATAGCACTTGGAAAAAACACCACTTTATAGAAAACTAAAGTGATTGGATTTTCCCCCATTATGAAATATTTTTAAAGGATCTAGTCCTTGCAACATTGCGATAAAGTACAATGGCATATAGAGAAAGCAAAAATTCCATGGTTTTTTGTGTGTTGGAAGAAATATTATTATTTTTAAATAGGTGGGATAATGGTTGGGCACATGGTTGATACAATCATGTCTTTGATGGCAGGATGGACTACAGGATGAGATGTGCCCCTCCAAGGGAAGAAAATTTTAATAGTTCAAATACCTTCTTCCCTCAATATGTGAATGAAAATCCTCTTTCCACAAGCAATGTTGGAGCTGCAAGACTACACTCAGGAACCTGTGCACACACTGTGCTCACAAATGAACTCCCAAACTGGTCCCTTTGTGCATAGTGTAATGGGATCTGAGAGTGTCATGCAGGCAGAGAGAAAGAAGAGCAGGTAGCTGGCCCTGAGATTACTGTTCCTCTTGTAAAGCCAGCAGGATTTCCAGCACCATGACCTACTGGCCTTACAGCACTTATTACTGTCAGTGTACACTGTCTCCAATCTTTTCCCTATTCTCATTCTTCAAGGATTGCTTTAAGACCAGCATGTCCCAAGTATGTACACTTAGGTTTCTGTACCCCAAGTTTTTGGATGTGAATCTACAGATCACAAACATCTTGGAAAGAAATCTTGGTGATGGGAAGAGTTGTGATGTTGACATTTGATGAATCTGAGGTAAAATCCTAGCCTAACTTAAAACATTGAGGTCAAGGGAGTCAGCTTGTCACCTTCACAACTTCCTAAAGATCTGTTGAAATAGAGAGATTTCAAAAGGTCTTGGGATTCATTTGGAAATGGATATATTTCTCATCCTTATATTTGCTTAGAAAGCTGGACAATGTGAGAGCAGTGGTACAAACAAATCTAGCTGATTTTGCACTGAAGTAGGTTAGGAGGCATTCCTGTAAGCCCTCTCACCAGTGTCACTGAGCAGATAATCATCTCTGATTACCACCCAATAACAAAAAGCTGATAATATCAGCCACCACAGCTTAAAGAAGACAACACACTATGCCTTCATATAATATTCAGTTGGAAGGGATCTCTGGAGGTCATCTGGTCCAACCTATACTGAAAGTATAACCAGTTAGTACAAGTTGCTCAAGGTCATGTCCAGGCAAGATATGTATATTTCAGAGCTTCTCTGGACCCCTATTCCAATTTTTTACTTATCCTCCCAGAGAATAATTCTTTCCAAATATCTAATTAGAAAGTCCCTTGCAAATTATGACTACTGCCTCTTGCACCATCCCTGTGCACCTTGGAAAACTCTTTCCCCCTTTCCTCACATCTTCTCATTTTAGTAGTTGCAAGGCTGCAAGACAAGTTGCAGAAGTAAGAATCCCCCAGGCCTGTTCTTCTCTAGGCTGAGCAGACCCAGCCCTCAGCCCCTCCTTGTACATTGCATGCTCCAGCCCAACCCCAACCTGAGAGCCAGCCTTCCTTGGGGCTTGGGTCTTGTAGGAAGACAATTTTTTTTCCGTCTATTTTAGAGAGTTGCGTAATTTTGCATAAATTAAAAATAAATAAATAAATAAATAAAGCTTATTAAAATAAAATAAAGCTTTTAATAAACCTCACTTTATTTCTCTGTTCAGTGAGTTTTTAAGAACCCATTTTCATCCCTTGTCTAATTAGACAGGTAGTGATATGATACCAACGGCTCCTATTATGGACCCATTTTTCTTGTCACAGAGATCTACTTATTAACCTCATTTAACCTCATCTATTTCTACCGATTCCCAAAAGACTTGAAAGGTCTGAGTTTGTCCAACATGCTGTGAGTTTTGAAAATGATTGTCCAAGACAAGTCTTTAAGCTTCTAGACACTCTCAAAATGGTATTTGTACAATTTCTTTTGGGAGTTGTACATAATGCTACTTTGAGCTTCTTTCCATGACAACCTCCCTCTGTTTGCACAGAACATGCAGCGAAATAGCAGTTTAAGCTAAGAGTTGCTTTTTCTACATCCAAGTAAACATAAATTAATTTCAGCTAGAGGAAAGTGTAAGTTAATTACATCCTGAGCATCAGGAAACAACAGCTTTCTATTATATTGCCCTAATTTCTGAGCTATACAATTATATGCTACTGCAAAAAAGGATGCATGATTATCAAGACAAGAATCTTTTCAGAAAAAAAAATGAAAGGAAATTGTTCCATTGCTGACAATCAGTGCTATAAATACTGTTTAGCTAATATCTTTTCAGAAGTCATTTCCATTATTTGCAATCCTAACTTCGAGTGATGTGTCGGCTGTGTGTTGTCAGATTCTCCTTTCAAAGAGGATGAGCATAAATGTTGGACTGATTCCTCAGATAAGCCCTCAAAAATTCAGCTTCTTGTGAATATTTTGCAATACTCATTGGAATTAAATTAAAAATCATTGTTTTTACTAACCATACTGTAATAATGCCTTGCGTTTGCTTTGCCTCTTAAATCAGGGCCAAGACTGGCTTGTGAAAACACATAGGGACTCGCAGGCCTGCTATAAGCAGCCACAATGCCTTGAAGACACAAGTCACAACGTAAAGAGCAACAGATAAGACATACAAACACTTCTTTTTAACTGCCAATAAACTCATTTGGCCTAATATGAAGGAAAGTGGTGCAGACACAGAGCCGGGGGTTGTACAGCAGTTCAGCTGAACGCCAATAGAAACACTACAGAAAAACACCCATCTTGGTAACAGTACTTAGTGTGAGAAGCAAGGAGGCAAACCCACACAAATCACCATGAACACGAAGTCAAAGGCTACTGTGCTAAATAGCCTGTGTGTTACTGGGGGTGGGAGAATCTTCCCAAATCAGATACAGCATATCAGATTCATAAGGGATAAATGTGATAGCTCTGCATCAGCAGAACTTTAGTCGCTGCAGATTCCTTGTGCAATGCCCTTTTCAGGACAGCTATACCACTCCCTCAGAAAGTTTAAGTTCTGTTTCAAATTCTCCTTCCCTATTATTTTCCACCTCAAGTCTTCTTCTACGCACTGTCCTCAACAAACGTCATCTTGTCTGAATCTTACCTAGCATTACAGCTTGGAAATGTAGTTCCCACAGCTCTTGAGAAGAATAACGGTGTCCATCTCCCCAATTCCTTCCACTGCCTTCTCCTCTTCTGTCATACCAAACACAGTATTACTATACTTGACTTTCAAGCTCCCACCTTTGCTATCACCATCTCTTAGGTGCATTGGCTTTTGCTCTGATCAGCCATTTAGTAGCAGTTTGTCATTTGATTTTTAACCTTCAAGTGAGCATCTCTGTGCTTGCTGCCTTAATAGAGCAGGGCCCCTCACCCAAATAGCCACAGACCTGTTTGGATGGAGTCACCCAAATCTTGTCTAGCATCGCTATGACCTCTACCAAAAACCTGACATGTAAACAAGCGTCGAGCGGGGCAAGAATGGATGAAAGGGGTGAGAAGGGGCTCCTGGACTGGCAGAGTTGTACTTTTAACATCAAGAACTGATTCCCTGAGAAGCCAATCTCACTGTAAGGTCCCCATCCCCTGACCTCAGGCCAGCAGACCTTATCCCTTACACTGTCACTGCTGCTAGTTTGACATGATGATAACCTGGCTGAGCCAGGTTCAGACTGTTCACCATGGGCTCAGACATGCACCAGCAGTGCACCAGCCATGTAGCAGAAGCCCCAGTCCAAGGGAATTGGGCTGCTCTTCTTTACAGCAGTAGCCAGACACATTGGACCAACAGCCCAATGTGTAAATGTACAAAACCCACAGCATGACCTACCCCTGGTTCCTCACAGAAACCTGAAAACTCTTACCTGCCTGCAAATCCCTGTGACACAGCTGTGGTAGCCCATGTACTCAACCACACAATTGCAAGGAAATGAGGAATTACAGCCTTGTGATGTGAAAACATGCTTCTATATTCGCTCTGAATTAGCAAGTGCAATCAGGAACATTTTTTAATTATTTGCAACTGCACCTTTGAGATCTGAACGCATTTACTGTATTGAGGCACTGCTAAGACGCAAACTATGGAAGCTGTAAAAGACTGATAATTAAGGTCAGGGTTGCCTTCTGAAGTAGTGCTGTCACACTGGTGATAAGCTGGTCAGGCAAATTGCACAGCACAAATTTCAAAACACATGAAATGTCAGTATTTGAATGTCCATTCATGCATAATACTGTGACAAGAGTGCAGAAGGAAAGGTAAAAGCCTCAAAAGAAAAAAAACATTGTCAAACTTAGTCTCTGTTCCTGTCCAGTAATAGCATGTGCATTGGGTATTTTAAACTCAACAACACTTTTACAATCTGTCTTCTACTGGACTCTGAAATTTTTAAATAGGAATCCAGCCAATTAAGCCCTGAGGGGGTGGTCAAGCAAACCCAGCAATGGCTGCTGCCACAATTCCCTCTCCCTGTACTTGACCACGTGTTTCTGCTGGCTCCTTCACCCCGGTATTGGCACTGGTCTGACTTCATGCTGAACCTGTTTAGAAAGTTAGATTTTTCTTATTTGGCTTCAGCTGCTTCAGTTCCCTGAACTTCTGATCCCAGACAAATACCCATGCTAAGTGCTAGGGAAGTGATAAGAGCAGGGCAGGAGCAGCCTACAGTTAGATCTGCTCTATCAGTAAACCACAGCCTCAAACCACACATATTTCAGGGACATGGGTGAAGCCAGCACCCATTTCTCCCCCTGTACTTCTTCAGAGAAAGCTTTTTTGTGGTCATGTGGTAAATTGGTTTAAAAAACTGACTCAACTGAAATACCAGCCTCCCAAAAGCTCTGCTGATCACTTCCCCAGTGCAGGTCACCATACGGTGATGGTCCAGAGATGCTTAAGCTAGTCCAAAGGAGGGGAAGCACAGAGGAGGGAACCAGAAGGCAAGAACACCTATTTAATTGCAGTGGTTTATACATTAAAATTGTTTAAAATATATGGTTTACATATCCTGATCTTGCTTAAGAACAAAACCAAAAACCCATGATTAACATTTGAAATGCATCCTTCCCTCGACAAATGCCAGTGGTTCTGCTGAGACGTCAAGCTTTACACTTTCTGTCTTTATTAACCTTTAGAGCCTCAACACAGTTCTTCTTCAAAGACTATATACACAAACCAAAGCTGATTAGCTCTTGCTTCTTCCCCAGGCTTTCATCCTCTTTGCCAGTTCATCAGTTTAACCTCTTCCCACTTATTTTGAGGAGATGACTAGCCTTGAACACAGGAAAAAAGTATCTGTGAGTTAGCAAAGGGACCCACACAAGTCTGCTCTGCCAGGATGGTAGAAGCCAAGAGAGCAGAATAACAATACCAGGGTTATGAAAATAAAAAGCAGAAGAAGTAGCAAGAAAGTTAGAAGGCCCTGAGCCTCAGAAGGGAATGTCTTGTTTCTGAGAGCAGACCCCAAGCCCAGACCTACCACCAAGCTGGCACTCAGTGCCTGGACATTTAGTGACGGGGCTAAAGAAGTCTGTTTCAGGAGTTTAGCTGGACTGCAGAGAGGCTGACATTTGCTGCTGTGACAATATCCCTTCACTTTCTTACGTTCTACATCACAGAAAGCACTGAAATTCTGTGAGTCCTATGCTTGAAAAAGTACTGGAGTCTACAGATACAAGAAACACCTCAATTAAAATGAGATGCACTGGTTCCTCCCTCATCCTTGTCCTTACTATACAATAGTAAAAGCTGGCTGACCTCCCTCCTGGCTCCAGTTTGGTCTCTTACTTTACTGATGTGACTCTGGGAGCTGAAAAGGGCAAGATCCTTTCCTGAACAGAGTACCCAGAGTTCCCTACCCATTTCGGTACACAGTAGCTTCTCTGCATCTCCACACTTGGGAGTTATTTCTCTCTGTGCTTTCAGGATGCCACTCCTGGGCTTGGGGTCTGACCTCCCAAACCAGAAATCCCAGTGCTGATGAAATCCCACTTTGGCAGCTTCACACAGACCATCCCTCACCATTCAGAACCCACCACTGCTGCAAGACACTGCTACCAACTGCAGCCAAGATTTGTGCTGCAAGGGCTTTATCCTTCTTCAGAGCATACAGCAGCTACCCCTGTTGGGACCTGATAAATAGCTCAAATTCCTAGGCACTATCACTACACAAATAGTAAATAATAATGACAAGTAATAGGAGGACTTCTCTGTCACAGTGCCAGCCTATGGCCACTGCTCCCACAGAAGCAGGGATCGTGTAGTAAACGCAAACCAAGATTGATTTTGGCACATTAATTCTGCCCTCCCTGCATGACCATCAACATCGAAACAAGTTTCCTTCACTTTTTCATAGGCAGCTCCTCTAACATGAAATATATAAAAAATATTATTGCGTATGCTATACACATCAACTAGCCTGCTGATCTCTGCTAACCTGAAACAAAAGTTAATGATTGACTCCATCTGGAATGGAATACATAAAATATACAGCACAAAGCACTCATCCAACATTTGCCTTCCTATATACACAGTGAAAGAACGATCACTATTTGCACATGTGTTGTTAACTACTTGATCTCTGAGCTGCACTTGAGGAAAGCTGCTGATGGCAACAACTGAATTATTAAAAGGCATAGCTAAAAGGAAAGAACTAAGGAAACAAAGCCTTACATCTTCATTTCTAGAAAGGTTGAATAGTCCCAATTTTACTGAAGAACATGAGAAATTGAAACTCCTGGCCCAGGAATCTCACATATATATATATATATATATATATATATATATATATATATATATGTATACATATATATACACAGATGGGACTTGTCATTAGCATTAGTACCAATAGGCAAGATTGAAACACATGAAAGGGTGCATCACGTATCAAAGACTCTAGAAAAAAATGAGCATATAAATTTGAAACACTTTTTTTAAAATTTAAATCATATGCAGTAATAAAAATATGCAATTGAAATTGTTGTTATAGGGCAGAGTTAGTGGGAAACCTTGGTTTCAGAGCACTTCATTTTGCAGCCTTATCCACCTTCACTTTGACATCTTTTCTTTCAGTGTATCACTCTGGTGAAACCCCACAGAGAAAACCAATGATTTTTTGCTTGATTTTGGAAAACAAACTGGTGAAAGGGAAATTATTTGGACAGAGATTTCTGGAGGGGTCTGTTCCACAGAGATCTAATGATATAATCTCTGTGTTCTACCCACCCTGACGAAGTCAGCATACAAGGGTCTTCTCAAGTGAGACAACTGAAAACTTACTTTTTTCAGGGTTAGTTTCGAACCCAATCAGTAGCTCTTGGCTAAGGGAAATGCAACCACTGGTGAAGGAAGTTGCAAGAAAAATATGCAGGGGGTAGAAAAATAATCCTCCCCTGAAGAGGAAGTACAAAATTTGATTGTTTTAGGCAGATTACAAAATCTCATCTTAACAAATTCTGTCAATTCTTCAAACGGCATACATGTTTAACATCTGAGGACTTGAGAATAAGTGACCTCTAGACAATTGTATATCTCAAATCCTTTTAGAGTCAAAGCTTACACCAGAGTCTTAACACACTTTCAAACACAGTGATAGTGATTTAATAAAATCTGTAACTATACAGTTTATATAATCCTGCATCATAGTAATACATGAACACTAAGGGTTGTTTGATGGCATTGCTCTAGAAACTGTCACTTTACATGCCATGGGCTTTCTGCACCTTAGAGTGCCAATGAACTTTTCAATCCTACCACCATGAAAAAGAATTGACTGTTTATTGCTCAGAATAAGAAAAAAAGTTATGGACCTGTAGGTGCTACTATCCTTCACAAGTTAATGACTCTGAAAGTTATGCACTCTAATATGGCTTCTGAAAGTGATAAGGTTCCTGAAGTGAAACCTTTGGAAGACCAGTGAAAACTGGTTTTGTCTTACAGCTTCAAAATGTGTAGCTGTTTACCATGTAAAACCTTTTACCTTTGTAAAACAAAACTCATACACCAACTCTGACAAAAAGGCAAACAAATTTTTGTTGAATCTTTTGTCTCTTCCAAAAGAAAGAAAAATCTCTAAGAAACATGTTTCATATTTCTCTAAGTAGAAAGAAAAACAATGCTGATTATAAGAACTATTCTATCAAAATCACTGCCTCATCTAGAGAAGTCTCATAATTATTTACTCAACTAGTTAATAGAAGTGTGAATAGGGAAGGATGTAGGTTCTTGTGAAAGCTGGTGATAAAGATGGATCCAAAAGTCTGCAGAGACATTAATGTCATTCAAGTTACACCTGCTACAGAGAACTGCACCACATATACAGTGGCAATAATAGGTGTTTAAATATTGCTGCTCAGTCAACTGATGCCTGAGGATTCCTGAATTACTAGGCACATTTTCTGCAAGAAATGAGGGACTCTTGGGAGATATACAAGATTTTGGTGACAATCCGGCATCAAGAAACAATTAGCAGACGAGATTTCAGACACCCCTAACTTGTAAGTTAGGGAATCAGCATCTATATCAAAACATGCCCATTGAAACTTCTTCTGGTTGCCAGAGGGTAAGATCAGCTCTATCCCTGTCAGTGCTCCAACCCAGACATAATACTTTAATCCTTCTGTCAAACAGTGCTAAAATGGGCACAACCTGTTGCCTTCAACTGTATGGGAAATGAGCTTGGAATTGCTCTGCTTCTGATAAAATTCTTACCAACTTCTGTAGTGCAGTTATTAAGCTTCCAACAATGACTATCCAAAGCACTAAGGATGTGACACCTTCCTTCGAGCACTCCCAGCAAGGTCAAGGAAGCTCAGGGACATTCACTTCCCCAGGGCTGTACCACGCATGGATTTGCCAGCAGGGATGTAGCAGGGTGGAGGCTTCAAAGGGCTCTCCCAGTCCTGAGGAATCTAAAGGCCCCTTGATCGTCTCAAGCACAGCTCCCAGTTTCTTCAGGAGACAGTTCCATATCCATCACTTGTAACTTATGGAGCCTTTTAAGGGCAGTGCTGTTGCAACCTCCTCAGAAGAGAGAGCTCACCACTGAACAGCTTTAGGGTCTCTGAATCTGCAGCAAAACAGAGGGAAAAGCTGAGATTTTGGGTGGTTGGAGCTGTCAGGCAGCCAGAGCCTCCACAGTTTGTCCCTGCAGGACCATCAGTGCCAAAGCTCACAGCCAGATCGTGCCCATCCCAGCTCTCACCTTGCTCTTGCTAATCTCCTGCATGGCAGCAGAAGCTGACAAAGGGTCTGTTCTGGCGTGTCACACTGCTGAAATCTTCAGCTCTCCTTCACAGCTGTCAGCTTAATAATTTAAAGGCTTGCCAAGAGCCAAACTTCAGAAGTCCTCACTTCAAAAAATGTTTCTATTAACCATTAATGTTTCTATTAACTTAATGCTTCTATTAAGTAAGAGTCAGGCTTTTGCTCAGACAGCTACTGGATATAGAGGCAAAGGACACTACCAGATGTAAAAATTCACCATGCTATCTAACACATAGCTCAAGATCTTGGGTTTTTTTCCAAAAATCATCCCACCCATGGGCCAGGATTTACATGACAGCCTGTGCCAGCAGCCAGCTTCCTGGGTGCCAGCTGACATTACACACACCAGGGCAGAGGCTCCTGACCTTGCAAAGGCAAAACACACATCACAAGCAACCAAGAGACAGGAACAAGGAGAAGGAAAAAACTCTTTGTCCTACTCCTTTCCCTCCCCTAGCTACTGTGCACTTGCCTAGGGAGTGGAAGGGTGCACAGGGCTTCCATTCCCACCACAGGCACTGCCAGTGTGCAAAGCCAGGCTTGCCAAGGTGCTGCTCAGACAACTTTAACCCTCACTGTGTCAGATCCCTGCCAGAGAAGGACAGATGTGAAACAGCCCATGGGAATGAGAACTATAAGGCAACACATGAGGCCAGAGCAAGACAGGCACTATGAACTTTGCGAGGAATTTAAAGCAAGCAGCTCTGGTAAGTATTTGAGTTTAGACACACGTGCTGTTTGGTCTAGTACAAGAGTGCTTTAA